>NW_027601599.1:0-105799 GCF_053455715.1 Rhinoraja longicauda
GCACTACCCTGTAAAAATTTCAGATTTAAATTCAACACATAGGCACCTTCTTAGTTTTGTTTTGTGATTTATGGATTTTTCACATGTGAATATCTCATAATGACACATTTGTGGGTAAGCAGTATATTGCACCAACCCCCTTCAATTTTACATCATTCAAAAGTGAACTTCATAAACAAGCATAACACTTTATTTCTGTCATTCATGGTAAGATTTACATCATTTTGTGTGTGAGATATACAGGGTTGCACTGTTTCGCATATCAGCTAACCGATGAAAAGATCAGGTCCTGATTTATACCAGCTCTTCACCCCCCCCCCCCCCCCCTTGTCCCCCAACCTGAAACATCACCCATCCTTTTTCTCCAGAGATGCTGCCTGACCCGGTGATTTACTCCAACACTATCTATTTGAATTGGATTCATGCTTCTGCACCAGGTCATTTTAGTGTCTGACAAGGGTTTAAAACTAATCAATTCACCAATTGAAAATTTCTTGGCTCTAAGTATTGTTAAATGTCTTTTCAATTATATTGTGGATACAGTAGAGTTCTATTGTTCTATTGTTTGCAAATACTTAATCTCTGTTTCCATGACTTTTTAAAATAAAACAAAAAGAGATAGAGCTCGTGGAGGTGAAATTAAAATTAACAGAGAAAGCAAAGAAGAACAGTTCATTAAATATGATCAATTCGCCAGATACAGAGAGTGGATCTCCAGTGCAAATATTCAATCAGTAACATCCAAAGTTTAAAGATCACGAAGCAGCAACTCTTCAAGAACTAGTTATAAATGTTAATTATCAACTTCTCCAAGAAGCTGAAAAAAATAATTGTTTGCAAACATTTTATATACGAAGAAATCGCATAGTTATGAACACTGCCGAGTCTCGCACACAGAATCTGTCTACTAAAATGGCGCTGAAATTGACCCATGCCCAACTACGGTTTTCAGAGTCGAGTGGTCCATCTTGGTACTCCAGTAACTTTGGCGCTGACAAACCTGCAGCCAATCGCAGCGCTTGAACACTGTGAGCGACAGTCTGTATACCAGCCAATCACAAGCTGTGGGCCGGCCCTTCACCAACGCTTTTAAAAGCCGCTCCCAGAGCCGGCTCCGTCATTCCAGTCCCTGTACTTCACACTGAGTTCCGCTGTTGAAGGGGAATGGCCCGGACCAAGCAGACAGCGCGCAAATCGACCGGAGGGAAAGCTCCTCGCAAACAGCTGGCGACCAAAGCAGCGCGGAAGAGCGCTCCGGCCACGGGTGGAGTGAAGAAGCCTCATCGCTACCGGCCCGGCACCGTGGCTCTGAGAGAGATCCGGCGCTACCAGAAATCCACCGAGCTACTCATCCGCAAACTGCCCTTCCAGCGCCTGGTGCGGGAGATCGCTCAGGACTTCAAGACAGACCTGCGCTTCCAGACCTCGTCCGTCATGGCCCTGCAGGAGGCCAGCGAGGCTTACCTGGTGGGGCTCTTTGAGGACACCAATCTCTGCGCCATCCACGCCAAGCGAGTCACCATCATGGCCAAAGACATACATCTGGCCCGCCGCATCCGCGGGGAGCGCGCCTGAACACGGCCTCGACTCCACTGATGACGAACGGCTCTTTTAAGAGCCACCGACCCGGCTGAAGAAAGAGCTGTGCCCCCCATTGTCTTGTTATATTGCTGTCCCCGTCTTTCCGTATAAATGGCAGCGGAATAACTTGCAGAGCGGAGTCTGAACCCGTTAACTCGATTTTCTTGGGTGTCAATTCCAACCATCAAATGTGGCTGGGTTATGAGAATATTTGGGGTTCCCGTCTAGACGCCGGCGAGCTAATGGCACCCATCCCCCCTGACTTTCCCTTTTCAGATATCGAACGGTCTGTCCTCAGCAGGGGCCTCACCTTTGTTCCTCTCTGCCCCCACATCAACGAGTTCCGGGTCCACCACGACGTGGAGCTCTACTTCCGTCGCCTCTGTCCCCGAGCCTTTTTCCATGGGAAGGAGTCCTCACTACCCAGTGATGACCCCATCTCCAGCAGATCCCCTCCTCTTGGACTCCCCTGGTTGGCCAACTACCCTCACTAGAACCTTTCATTTCCAACTGCCGGCATGACATCAACCACCTCAAATTCACCACTTCCCTGAATTTTGTGATACCTTTGATCTGTACCAGCATCTGCAGTTATTTTCCTACTCCTCATTTGCGTACAGTCAGCTCTTAAATAGCGCGCACGCACTTTCCGCGCAATTACCATCTCCGACCGTTCCTGCATTGGTATAGGGGAATTGCAGAAGTTCCAGAATATGAGCTGCTTGGAACACAAGGGTACCTGAACCATGTATGTACAGCCACACCCCAGGATATTGCTGGCGGCTACACCTCTTCCCTTGCATGTTACCGTGCTCTAGAAGATGCATTTAATGGTCTTTTCTGGAAGTCCAGCTAGACTGGTAGATGTTAAATTTCAACGATAGCCATTGGATTGCTACCATGAATTCTTGTAATAAAAGTTTAGCATAATAAAACATTCACCTCGCACGAAACGTTATCCCCTTAAAACCTGTTTGTACACTGCAAATGGATTAATCATGTATTGTCTTTCTGCTGACTGGTTAGCACGCAACAAAAAGCTTTTCACTGTATCTTGGTACAAGTAACAATGAACTGAACTGCATTTGGAATTTGTTTTGTTTAGTATTTAGTTTAGAGGTACTGCGAGTCCGCACCGACCAGCAATCCCCACACATTAACACTGCCCTGCACACACTTGGGACAATTTACACTTGTACCAAGGGAATTTACCAACAAACCTGCACTTATTTGGAGTGAAACCAAAGATCTCAGAGAAGAGCCACGCGGTCACGGAAATAGCAGGGGACCGGGGGTCAAATGAGATGGAGGAACTGAGTGAAATCCAGGTTAGTCGGGAAGTTTTGTTAGGTAAATTGAATGGATTAAAGGCCGATAAATCCCCAGGGCCAGATAGGCTGCATCCCAGAGTGCTTAAGGAGGTAGCCCCAGAAGTAGTGGATGCATTAGTGATAATTTTTCAAAACTCTTTATATTCTGGAATAGTTCCTGAGGATTGGAGGGTAGCTAATGTAACCCCACTTTTCAAAAAGGGAGGGAGAGAGAAAACGGGGAATTACAGACCAGTTAGTCTAACATCGGTAGTGGGGAAAATGCTAGAGTCAGTTATTAAAGATGGGATAGCAGCACATTTGGAAAGTGGTGAAATCATTGGACAAAGTCAGCATGGATTTATGAAAGGTAAATCATGTCTGACGAATCTCATAGAATTTTTTGAGGATGTAACTAGTAGAGTGGATAAGGGAGAACCAGTGGATGTGTTATATCTGGACTTCCAGAAGGCTTTCGACAAGGTCCCACATAAGAGATTAGAATGCAAACTTAAAGCACATGGTATTGTGGGTTCAGTATTGATGTGGATAGAGAACTGGCCGGCAGACAGGAAGCAAAGAGTAGGAATAAACGGGTCCTTTTCAGAATGGCAGGCAGTGACTAGTGGGGTACCGCAAGGCTCAGTGCTGGGACCCCAGCTATTTACAATATATATTAATGATTTGGACGAGGGAATTGAATGCAACATCTCCAAGTTTGCGGATGACACGAAGCTGGGGGGCAGTGTTAGCTGCGAGGAGGATGCTAGGAGGCTGCAAGGTGACTTGGATAGGTTAGGTGAGTGGGCAAATGCATGGCAGATGCAGTATAATGTGGATAAATGTGAGGTTATCCACTTTGGTGGCACGAACAGAAAAGCAGACTATTATCTGAATGGTGGCCGATTAGGAAAAGGGGAGATGCAACGAGACCTGGGTGTCGTGGTACACCAGTCATTGAAAGTAGGCATGCAGGTGCAGCACGCAGTGAAGAAAGCGAATGGTATGTTAGCATTCATAGCAAAAGGATTTGAGTATAGGAGCAGGGAGGTTCTACTGCAGTTGTACAGGGCATTGGTGAGACCACACCTGGAGTATTGCGTACAGTTTTGGTCTCCTAATCTGAGGAAAGACATTCTTGCCATAGAGGGAGTACAGAGAAGGTTCACCAGATTGATTCCTGGGATGGCAGGACATTCATATGAAGAAAGACTGGATAGACTCGGCTTGTACTCGCTGGAATTTAGAAGATTGAGGGGGGATCTTATAGAAACTTACAAAATTCTTAAGGAGTTGGATGCAGGAAGATTGTTCCCAATGTTGGGGAAGTCCAGAAGAAGGGGTCACAGTTTAAGGATAAGGGGGAAGTCTTTTAGGACCGAGATGAGAACGTTTTTTCACACAGAGTGGTGAATCTGTGGAATTCTCTGCCACAGAAGGTAGTTGAGGCCAGTTCATTGGCTATATTTAAGAGGGAGTTAGATGTGGCCCTTGTGGCTAAAGGGATCAGGGGGTATGGAGAGAAGGCAGGTACACGATACTGAGTTGGATGATCAGCCATGATCATATTGAATGGCGGTGCAGGTTCGAAGGGCCGAATGGCCTACTCCTGCACCGACTTTGTTTCTATGTTAACTGTTCAATCTCCCTCCATGCAGTATCCCAAATTAAACTTCACACAATTGTTTTGGTCTTTTCATGACATATTTTTGTGGCTCTGAAAAGAGCCGTTGTATCTGTTATAAATGATCTGCTTCACTCAGGTGCTCTCTTGCTGCACCGAACCAGCTTGGTTTCCTTTCTCGGAGTTCAATGTCTCAGCCAGATCATTTTCTGTTTTCTTCAGCGGTCTGGTTGGTTTCCTCGGCTTTGTCCTTTGGCGATTTCCAATCTCGCCCTTCCTGGCTGCTCTTGTTCTCAGGGCATTTTTCAGCTTTCTTCCACCTTTCGCCAACTTCCTGTGGCCGTCCTTCATTCTCCGCCGGGACGGCCCTTTCTTTCTGGGTTTCTTCGCGGGAGCGGGTCTTTTAGCCGCGTGTTTGCCCCTCGGTTTTTTGGTGACCGCGGCACCAGATACAAACACCCGCGGCACCTCATCCTTCTGCTCCTTGCTCAGTTTGAAGGAGCCGGAGGCGCCCGTGCCCGTGACGTTCACTAAGGAGCCCTTGTTCATCAGGGTCCTGACCGCGTGGTTGATCCGAGAGTTGTTCTTCGTCACGTCGTAACCACTGCCCGAGAGCATCTTCTTGACACTGACTAACGAGAGCCCACGTCGCTCATGCGTAGCTGCCACTGCTTGCAAGATTAACTTGGACACTGTGTCCTTTTTGGTCATCTGCGGGCCCTTGGTCTTCCTCTTGGCACGTTTGGCGCGTGCAGTGTCGGTCATCGCTGTAATTAAAAACTTTTCCCCCTTTGATC
Organism: Rhinoraja longicauda; assembly: GCF_053455715.1. Classification (NCBI taxonomy): domain Eukaryota; kingdom Metazoa; phylum Chordata; class Chondrichthyes; order Rajiformes; family Arhynchobatidae; genus Rhinoraja; species Rhinoraja longicauda. The sequence goes on from NW_027601599.1 coordinate 5,313, forward strand.
TCTGTTCGTCTGCCTCGCTCCGCCGGAATGAAATGTTTCCAGCCGCTGCCGCTATTTAACTGCATGTGTCGGACGCTGCAGAGTCAAGCAGCTCAAAGATCTGTTTCAGAATTTCCTCTCATTAAATGTATAAATATAAACAGCACCTGAGTCAGTTTTTTCACTAAATTCATTTACCAACAACAAATATTGGAGAAAAACAAAATGTCGTTTTGTTGAAAGTACTTAACTTTTTTTCTTTTTTGGTATCCGGGCGGCGCCGGGGAATCGATCACATCAATAATTGGAGAGGCACACAACATGGAAAACCATGACTTAATCAGAGCAGCGCAATAATCCAATGTCTTTAGATTCAATATTTGTCAGTGAAGTGCAAACCGCCGGCCTAGAACACACATATGCAATCAAACACAAAACTGGGATGTTTACCAGAACTTCTGGGTGATGGACCCCAACATGAGATTTCGTTCAGAGAAAAATAAAACCATAGAAAATGTATATTTGGATTTTGTAATCACTTAAAGAGAAATCAGGACGCCCCAGATTAACACGAATTGCGCTCGGATTTCCCCGATGTAAATTGTATGATTATAAATACGTATATCCGGTCAAAATCGAACAAGAGATAAAGTGTCAACTTCTCAGGTTGAATATCAAATGCTAATTAAGGATAGGTAAGATCTCGATTTCTATTGGCTGTAATTGTGGACGTTTCTGTTTTACTCTGCTGTGGAAGGCCAATCAGCAATCAAAGAGGAATCAATTGACCAATGAAAACGGCACCATTCTCTATGTCTAACTACAAAAGAAGTTGCGACTGATGTTTCGCGTTCAATAAAATTTCTGAGCAGTCGAATGCAGATAAAACGTGGTAAAACTGGCGGTAAAGAATGCGCTAAAGCAAAGACCCGTTTTCCCCGAATTGGTTTGCAAAACACGACTGTTACGGAATGGTCATGATGCTGAGCGAATTGGTGCTGGCGCTCTGGTTTGGTTATCCGCAGCGCTCAAGTACCTGACAGCTGAGATATTGGAAGAAGTGGACAACGTGGCCCGCACCAAAAAGAACAGAATCATTACCCGCCATCTGCAGCTCGACATCCGCAACGACGAGGAGCGCAACAAGTTGCTGGGAGGCGTCACTATCGTCCAGGGTGGGGTTTCGTCCAACATCCAGGCTGTGCTGCTGCCCAGGAAAAGCGACCACCCCCAGCAAAGTTTGAAATGGCATCAACATTCCGAGCTGGACGCAAAAGGCTTTTTTAAAGAGCCACCGAATATTTTCTATGTTATGTGCTTTCCCGAATATATTCTATGTTCAGATATGTAAAGAGTTCTGTGCTGATGTAATGCTTTGTAACAGTGTTTACATTTCTAATTCCGTTTAATTTGGAGATCCAGCATGAGAACAGGCGCTTCGCCCCACTTAATTATCTGCTTCCACAACAGTACAGTTTTACAGAATATTTTCGCAATTTCTCATCTACTCACGCACTCCGTTAAATTGAAGAATGATACGTCCAAAATCCGCACATCTCTGATGTGGTACAAAGCGGAACATCCGGTGGGTCTACGCGGTCACAGACAACAACAGAGGTCAGGATCGAACCCGGGTCTCCAGCACTGTGGGGCAGCCTTCCCACTGGCGGCGCCACTGTACTGCTCATTACGTCTCTGTGCCGTCTACAACCCACCGTGCAGTGGTTTTTTTGCACTTTATTTCATATGTTTTCATTGTTACAAAACGATTATTTGAAAAATAATGAATAATATGTAGGGCTTGATTGCCAACTGCAGAGATTTTTTAATATTTCAAACCTCGAAAGTTCATAAGTGATAGGAGCAGAATTAGGCCCATGGTATACCCAGCCATTCAATCATGGCTGATCTATCCCTCCTAAACCCATTCTACTGCCTTCTCCCCATAAACCGTGACACCCATACTATTAAAGAATCTATCACTGCCTTAAAAATATCCATTGACGTCCTCCACAGCTTTCTGCGGCAACAAATTCCACTGATTCACCCCACTCTGACTGAAGAAATTCTTCCTAATCTTCCTAAAGTAATGTCCTTTGATTCTGAGGCTATGACCTCTGGTCTGAGACTCTCACTAGTGGAAACATCCTCGACACATCCCCTCTATCCAGGCCTTTCACTATTTGGTAAGTTTCAATGAGGTCGCCCTCATCCTTCTAAACTCCAGCGAGTAGAGGCCCAGTGCCGTCAAACGTTCTTCATATATTAACCCACTCATTCCTGGGATCATTCTTGTAAACCTCTGGATCCTTCCAGAGCTAGCACATCTTTCTTCAGATATGGAATTTGCTGACAATACTCCAAATGTGGCCTGACCAGCGCATTATGGAGCATCAGCATTAGGTCCCTGTTTTTTTATATTCCAGTTCTCTTGAAATAAATGCGAGCATTGTATTTGTCTTCCTTATTACCGAGTCGACATGCAAATTAACTTTTTGGGAATCTTACATCAACACTCCCAATAGACAATAGGTGCAGGAGTATGCCATTCGGCCCTTCGAGCCAGCACCGCCATTCAATGTGATTATGGCTGATCATTCTCAATTAGTACCCTGTTCCTGCCTTCTCCTCATACCCCCTGACTCCACTATCCTTAAGAGCTCTATCTACCTCTCTCTTGAATGCATTCAGAGAATTGGCCTCCACTGCCTTCTGAGGCAGAGAATCCCACAGATTCACAACTCTCTGACTGTAAAAGTTTTTCCGTTCTAAATCTCCGTTCTAAATGGCCTACCCCTTATTCTTAAACTGTGGCCCCTGGTTCTGGACTCCCCCAACATCGGGAACATGTTTCCTACCTCTAACGTGTCCAACCCCTTAATAATCTTATATGTTTCGATAAGATCCCCTCTCATCCTTCTAAATTCCAGTGTATACAAGCCTCGTTGCTCCAGTCTTTCAACATATGACAGTCCCGCCATTCCTGGAATTAACCTAGTAAACCTACGCTGCACGCCGCTGCTACGCTGAATTAACCTAATAAACCTACGCTAACCTAGTAAACCTATGCTCCCAAGTCCCTTTGCACCTCCGATTTCTGGATTCTCTCCCCATTTAGAAAATATACCTTTCTTCCGACTACCAAAATGCATAACACCACACTTTGCTGCACTATATTCCACCTGCCACTTCTCTGTCCAATCTCCATACCTGTCCAAGTCCTTCTGCAGAATCCCTGTTTTATCCACACTACGTGCCCCTCCATGTATTTTCATATAATCTGCAAACTTGGCCACAAAGCCTTCAATCCCCTCATCCAAATCATTAATATCCAGCGTGAAGAGTAGCAGATTCAGCTCCAACCCCTACGGAACTCCAAAGGAATTGGCTTTGGACATAGAAGATGCAATTGGGACTAAATTGGGTATTTTTTGGGAGGCGATGGGGTGGGGAGGGGGCAGTGTAAATATCAGGGATACTGTCACAAATAAGATGAAGTGCCGTTTATAGGAAACAGTTCAGTTTGCTTTGCCATTCACTATGACTGTGGGTCATCCTGTATTTGAAATCCCATTCAGCTTGTAGGAGCCATTTTGCAGTTATTAGTTATTTTTGCTTATTAATATCATTACCTTGTATTCTGCTGTAGTTTGGACACTATAGAGTTAATGCAATGCTTACGTAGGGGCTGGGCGGAGCCAGAGTACGGGCAGTTGGGTACGTACTGGCAGAGTGTTTGAGCTGGGAGGTGCTTACAGAGGGTCAGCTAGAAGCTCCGCCAAAAGATTTATCAGCCATGATGTAATCGCCTGTAAGTTTTATTAACTAGAAGATTAATACAAACTCTGTCGAAGTTATATCTGGCAATTCGTAACGATCGCATAGACTGGTAAGATGTGGAATTTTACCTAGCAATTAATAACCAGTCGATGACAAGAGATATGCCAATATGATTATTGCACCTTCAAATAAAGAAGACTAACTATTAAACGTCTGGGAGGATTTCTGTTATTAGTTGTTCGAGTTATTACGCTTATCGCTGACCAAGTGGCAGCTTGGGAGCTAATTGAGATAGACGAGAAGCTGGCCATTACATCGCGTAAAATTCCATCTTAGCTGAAGCGATCAGCTTGAATCCACTCCTTCGGAAAGTTCAGAGAACTTGCCTTCACTAGAGATGAAATGTGAGGTCTTTTCTGAACTGGAGTGATTCATCGTGAAATCTGCCTAAGCTGGAACGATTTATTGGAATTGACTTTTTGGAAAGTTCAGAAAGCTTGTCTTCGCAAAAGGCGAAGACAACGAGAGCTTCCAGACCAGTGAGAGATTTATTGCCAAAAGCTGAAGCGTTATATCTGTTTCTAAGAATTATTGATGAGAATTAGCTCTTGAAAACTGACTGTGGGAAAAATCTGCAGAAATCGTAGTCCGCTTTAAATTGTTTTTACTGTATGGGAAAACAAAGGCTGTTTTCGAACCATCAAGAGCTTGGAATGCGGACAGCATAGCAACGACCTTGGGAGTCCCTGGTTACCCAGTCTTGTTTAAAAAATATTCAAGGAGAAAGAAAGCACATCTGGCTTATGTTACAAACCTCAGAATGTCTGAAATTAAATCCGATGTTCCGTCACAGGGTGGCGATAGTGGAACACGGCCTAAAGTGACCAAAAGGGTCAGTAAGCTTACTCAGGTTGGCAAGCACATGGCTTATGAAAACAATGAGAAGCTGAAGAAACGTAAATATAAGATGGCTGGGAAGATCATGGAAAGCATCAAAGAGCTAATAAAATTAGGAAAGAGGTCAGAGGTGGAGCTCAATCTGAATCAACTTAACGACCTCAAAGACGAAATCAACAGTATCTATGAAACATTGAGAGAGCTACAGTTAGCACCAGAAGACCAGGATGCGCAAGATAAATGGATGCAGCAGGTGGTCGAACATTTAGATGGATTTATCCAAGATGTTGTTGAATGGCTAAGCAAAGAAGGTCATGTGGCCGTACCCTCCAATATTGAGGGTGCCTTATCTGAGGGTGGCGATGACGCAGACTCCATCAAACCTGGAGATAGTGCTTCAAATATTTCGACCTCTAAGGTGAGCATTAAATCTCGTGCATCTTCAACGCTTTCTGTTCGTAAGGAGGCTGAGGTGGAACTGGCTGTTCTTGCTGAACAAGCTGCGTTCATGGCACAGAAGCATGAGATTGAGAAGCTAGAAGGCCAAATGGAAGAAGAACAAAGGAAAAACGAAAAAGAACGGAATAGAAGACAACAGAAAGAAGATGAGGAACAACTGAGAGAAGAGAAACGGAAGAGAAGACAAATGAAAGAAGAAGTAGAACAGAGGAGAAGACAACAGAAAGAAGAAGAAGAACAGAGGAGAAGACAAAAGAAAGAAGAAGAGGAACAACTGAGAGAAGAAGAAGAACAGAAGAGAAGGCAATTAGATTACAAGAAGAGGAGTGATCAATTGAAAAGAGAGAAAGAACGATTGGAGCTGGAGTCTAAAATGGCAGCAGCCAAGACAAAACTAAGTGTACTTAGTGCTCCATGATCAAGAAGCAGCTCGATGATATCAGATAGGATGAGTTCTTATTCAGGACGAGGAGCTGTCCTAAGTCAGATGCCAGTTGGACGGGAACCCCCCAGGACTGAATCCTGGCCTGAATGGGAGCCACAGGTTGTTAGACCAAAGTAAACAACCTGGAGACCATTGGTAAAAGCTAGTGGTACAGCACACTTTACACCACATCCTCATCAAGGAATGAAGACAAGATTTCATAAACCGAGGGATGGGCAGGGACGTGCTCGCACTAAATCCCCGGAACGTCATGATGGAGACCAATGTTATTTATGTGAGCTATTACGGAAGCAAAGTTTAGCAACCGAACTTCTGGCTAAACAAAATCTTTCTCCTACCCTGCAATACCCATCCTACCCATCCTACCCATCATTCCCGTGTATGATGGTGATCCATTGCAATATCAACCTTTTATCAAGGCATTTGAGAGAGGAGTAGAAAGGAAGACTGACGATGAAAGTGATCGTTATCATTTTCTGGAACAACATACGAGAGGACAAGCCAGAGAATTAGTTCATAGCTGTCAACATTTGCATCCCGACCAGAGCTAAAAGGAGGCAAGAAGATTGCTTGAAGAACATTTTGGCCATGAGCAGAAGATTGCCGCTGCTGATATATCCAAAGCATTGGCCTGGCCAATTATCAAGCCAGGTGATGTAAAGTCCTTACAAGCGTTCTCATTATTCCTCAAAGGTTGTTGTAATGCAATGCAGCAGCTTGAATACATGGATGAAATGAACGTTCATTCCAATATGTTGATCATTCTTCGAAAGCTGCCTTACAAGCTCAGAGAAAGTTGGAGAGTTCGGTCATATGAAATTCAAAAAACTGAGAAACGTGCGCCTACATTTCCGGACTTGGAAAACTTCATAAAGGTAGAAGTGGAAATACTGATGGATCCACTTTTTGGGAATATTGATGAGGCCAAAACACCAGCAGCTGCTAAAAACCCTACCTTCGGTAAGTCAAGAGAGACGCCGAGGATGAAGAAAAGCAGTTTTGCTATCGCTGCCAAACCCATGGAAAAACAGGCCCAAGGGAACCTGACAACTAAAGGAGAGAAAGCTGACTCACCTATCGGCAAGCAGCAAGATCCTTGTCTGTTCTGCAACATGAGGGGTCATACATTGGGGAAGTGTTGGCAGATCAAAAAGAAGGAACTAAAGGAGAGAAGAGAATTTATAAAAGAGAACAGAATTTGTTTTGGATGTTTGAAAGAAGGTCATATGAGCAGAAATTGCAAGAATCGTATGACTTGTGCAGTATGCAAAGGAGACCATCCTGAGATACTTCATTTTGAACAGAAGGACAAAGAAGGGAATCCTGAGCAACCAGCCAAGGAAAAGGCGAGCCAGAGTGACGCCACTCCTCTTTCTCCGATGTGTGGACATATCGGGGCCGGTGAAGAAACTTGCATCTTCTCGATCGTACCAGTGCAAGTGAAGAGCTACAATGGGAGCACGGAGTTGCAAACGTACGCTTTCTTGGATGGTGGATGTTCAGTTACTTTCTGCACCGAAAGCCTGGTAAGAAGGCTGTAAGTCTCAGGACAAAGGAAGAAGTTTACCCTGCATAACATGAATCAAGAGAAGTCTATAACCAGTTGTGTTATTCCTGGTTTGGAAATATCTGGTCTGGACAGCAATAATTTTGTTCAACTACCAGACATGCTTACCAGTAAGACCATTCCTGTTTCACCGTTAAGCATTCCTAGACAGGAAGACCTGGAGCAATGGCCTTATTTGAAGAATATCAAGATAACTGAAATAGACTCTGGTATTGACTTACTCATCGGAGCTAATGCTTCCAAGGTATTGGAACCTTGGGAAGTGGTCCACAGCAATGAGGATGGACCATTCGCCACGAAAACCTTGTTGGGATGGGTTATTTGTGGTCTAAATAGAGAGGACCATGACATTGGAAAAGGCTTTCCTACAGCGGTTGTTAATCGAATATCCTGTAGTGAGTCCAAAACGAGCGTTATTATCAAAAGACTTTATTCTTCGTAAAAACCGTGACAAGGCGCAACGCACTTACTTTGGACACACACTACTTAACTACTAATATAATCTAATCTCATCTCCCTTGTTTGGCGCCAGACACAACTATACCTCGCGCTCCCGCACCACGTGACCTGTTAGCCCAACCGAGGGTTCGAGACCCCCCCGCTAATCCATATGTCCCTACATGACCCCCCCCCCCAGAACCCTCGAAACCATACCTCACGGGTGCCCGGACCTCCCTCCCGGAACGCGTACGGAGGGGGGAAACTGACACCGCCAATGTGACGGGAGGCGGGGAGGCCGCCGCCGCCGGAGGCGATGGAGGGGCCACGGAAGCGTAGGGCGTAGGCGACGGAGAGCGCTTGATCGGGAACGGCGGCCCGGGCCCACCCATAGGCGGCGGGGGGCCGAGAGGTGGCAAACAAGGCGCCGCTGGCGGGACCAGGGGGGCGGCCGCCGACACAGGGAGGTCCTTGTCCAAAAGGGCCGGCTTGAGCCGGGATACCGAAACGAGCTCCTGGCGATTACCCACCTGCAAGGTGAAAGTGACAGCCCCTCTTTTAAGTACCTGGAACGGGCCCTGATAAACCGGCCGAAGAGGGGGCGGTGGGAATCTTTCCGAAGGAACACGAAATCGCAGTCCCGCAAGTCCGACGGGACGTGGACTGCCGTGCTTCCGTGCCTGGAGGTCGGGACTGGAGCCAGAAAACCCACCCGTGCCCGGAGGGAACCCAACACCGATGTAACGGGTGGCGGCAAGGCGGGGGCGGAAGGGAGAATGTCACCCGGCACCCGCAGGGGCGAACCGTAGACGAGCTCGGCCGAGGATGTGCCTAGCTCGGCCTTTGGGGCCGTACGAATGCCGAGAAGGACCCAAGGCAGCTGGTCAGCCCAATCGTGGCCGGTCAATCTGGCACAAAGGGACGCCTTCAGCTGCCGATGGAACCGCTCCACCATCCCGTTGGATTGGGGATGGTAGGCGGTGGTCTGCTGTAAACGAGACCCATACAACTGTGCCCGCGCGGCCCAGAGGGAGAAGGTGAACTGGGCTCCCTGATCTGTGGTGATGATAGCCGGTACGCCAAAACGGGCCACCCAATGCAACGCCAGGGCTCGTGCACAGGAGGCCGCCGAGGTGTCCGACAATAGGAGCGCCTCCGGCCAACGTGTAAACTGATCCACCACTGTCAGCAGATGAGTATAACCCCTGGAATAGGGCAATGGACCCACCAAATCCACGTGGATGTGGAAAAAACGGACTGGGGGAACATCGAATCTCTGGTATGGGGGCTGGACATGGCGATGGACTTTGGAGGTCTGGCACGGAATACAGGCCCGTGCCCAGGCCGCCACCTGCTTCCGCAGGCCGTGCCAGACAAACCGGGCGGCCACCATGGCCGAAGTCGCCCTGATGGATGGATGTGCCAGGCCATGAATGGCCTCAAAAACCTTACGCCGCAGGGCGGCAGGCACCACCGGGCGAGAGCGTGGAAGAGAAACGTCACACCACAACTTGGTACCTGTGGGGCCACACGCCACCTGCTCCAAACGCAGTCCCGAGGCTGTGGAGGCGTACACCCCGGCCGTTTTTTCCAGGCGCTGAGCCTCCGCTAGCTCCTGGAAATCCACCTGTCCGCCTACCACGGCCATGGAGGGAATAGCCGGCCGGGACAGGGCATCAGCAACAGCATTAAGCCTACCCGCAATATGACGGACATCGGTGATAAACTCCGAAATTAGGGTGAGGTGCCGCTGCTGGCGAGCCGACCACGGATCAGAAACCTTAGCAAAAGCGAATGTCAGAGGTTTGTGATCCGTGTAGGCCACAAACGAACGGCCTACCAAAAAATAACGGAAGTGGCGGACTGCTAAAAAGAGGGCCAGGAGTTCCCTATCAAACGCACTATATTTGAGCTCGGCTCGCGAGTGCTGCCGGCTGAAAAACGCCAGGGGCTGCCATTGACCTTCGACCTGCTGCTCCAAAACCCCACCCACCACCACGTCTGAGGCGTCCACCGTCAGCGCCGTGGGGGCGGAGGAGCGCGTGTGCACCAGCATGGTGGCGTTGGCGAGGGCTTGTTTGACCGCGACAAAGGCCGTCTCTGCAGCTTCGGACCACGCCAACTCAGCGGGGTTACCCGCGAGGCATTGAAAAAGGGGGCGCATGACCAGAGCTGCTGCAGGCACGAACCGGTGATAAAAGTTCACCATGCCCACGAATTCCTGCAAACCCTTGATGGTAGTAGGGCGTGGAAAAGAGCAGACCGCGTCCACCTTAGCTGGCAAGGGAGTGGCACTGGCCGATGTAACCCGGTGACCCAAAAAATCTACCACCGACAGGCCGAATTGGCATTTGGCCGGGTGCAGAATCAGGCCGTGGTCCTGCAGCCTCTGGAATATAGTGCAGAGATGGACTAAGTGCTCCGGGACCGAACGGCTGGCAATCAAAATGTCATTGAGGTAAATAAACACGAACGGCAAACCTCGACCCACACGGTCCATGAGACGCTGGAATGCCTGAGCTGCGTTTTTAAGGCCGAAAGGCATGCGCAACCACTCAAACAACCCGAACGGAGTAATGGTAGCCGTCTTTGGGATGTCCGGCGGGTGGACCGGGATCTGATGATATTCCCGCACTAAATCGATCTTTGAAAAAATTGTAGCCCCCTCCAGGCTAGCTGAGAAGTCCTGTATGTGCGGAATCGGGTAGCGGTCCGGCCGTGTTGCCGCGTTAAGTCATCGGAAATCCCCACATGGTCTCCACCCCCCAGATGCTCTGGAAACCATATGCAAGGGAGAGGCCCACGGACTACTTGAAGGCCGCACAATTCCCAGCCTCTCCAAGTTGAGGAACTCCTCTCGAGCCATGGCCAGCTTGTCGGGTGGGAGGCGCCGTGCCCGGGCAAAAACCGGCGGCCTCTCGGTCGGAATGAAATGCACCACCCCATGCTTCTCGGAAGGTGCATCGAAACGCTGAACGAGGAGCTGCGGGAAATCCGCAAGGACCGCATCGAACTGACCGGGGGCCGTGGTGATGGCCTGGATCGCTGAACTGGGTGGGGCGGTGCTTGGAGGGGGCGCAGGCCCCCGTACTTCGGGGCCGTACACCGGCCGAGGGTTGCAGGCCGCTACCGCGGATATCCACGACCAACGAAAACGCCCGTAGAAAATCCGCACCCAAAATGGCCTGGCCCACATCCGCCACGATGAAATCCCAATGGTAGGTCCTGGACTCGAAGGACAGGGACATAGCCCTTTTACCGTAAGTGCGGATGGGGCTACCGTTCACCGCAATGAGGGGCGGCCCCTTCCCCCCCGCTTGAACTTCGCAGTCATAGGGGGGCACAATACTCACAACCGCTCCCGTATCCACTAGAAAAACGATCCCGGTACCTTGGTCCGTCGCGTAGAGGCGGCAATTACGGCCAATCGAAACTGCCTCTACATTCGATCGGCCCAGGCATTTCCCGGAAACGCACACGGGGCTCTGCAGCTTCGGGCTTCACCGCCCCACCGCCGATGGAAGAAACACCAGCCGTGCCTATTCGGCCCTGTTGCTTGTGCCCGCGACCAATAAACATGTTCCGCAGCCCCTTCTTGGCTGGCTGACTGCGAAATAGCGGCCGATCCGTCGCTATCTCGGCCGCTCCCCCGACTGTCGCTGGTCCTCGAGACCCGATTAGCCGAGTCGTCTCGGGTGTGCCGCTCCCTGACGAGCGCGTCGGCTTTCTCGGCGAACACTACCGGATCTTCAAACGAGACGTCGGCCAACACTAGCCTGACGTCCCGGGGTAGCTTCTCCCGAAACGCCGCTTCAAAAACCATACACGGCTGATGGTCGCCCACCAAGGTCAGCATCTCGGTCATCAACTCCGACGGCAGCCGCTGCCCCAGCTCTGGTAAATGGAGGAGCTTCAGAGCCCGCTGGTTCTGGCTCCAGCCGAAAGTCCGCAGTAGGAGCCTCTTGAGCCCCACGTACTGCTCCGTTTGGGGTGGACTGGTCAGATATTGACTGACCCGCGCAGCCACTTCCGCCTGCAGACAGCTCACCAGGTGGTGGAACTTGACTTAACATGGACTGATAATTTCATTGATTAACTACTGTAATACATTAGATGCCAATGCATAGTGCATGCTTTGATTATGTATGGAGTTTTTTTTGGCTCCTCCTTTTTTTTGTATTAGTAATTGTTGCTCTATACACTTATAACAATTAGGGGCTGGTGTGTAGGAGCCATTTTGCAGTTATTAGTTATTTTTGCTGATTAATATCATTACCTTGTATTCTGCTGTAGTTTGGACACTATAGAGTTAATGCAATGCTTACGTAGGGGCTGGGCGAGCCAGAGTATGGGCAGTTGTGTACGTGCTGGCAGAGTGTGTGAGCTGGGAGGTGCTGACATTGGGTCAGCTAGAAGCTCTGCCAAAAGATTTATCAGCCATGATGTAATCGCCTGTAAGTTTTATTAACTAGACGATTAATACAAACTGTGTCAAAGTTATATCTGGCAATTCATAACGATCGCATAGACTGTGGTAAGATATGGAATTTTACCTAGCAATTAATAACCAGTTGATGACAAGAGATATGCCAATATGTTTATTGCACCTTCTAATAAAGAAGACTAACTATTAAACGTCTGGGAGGATTTCTGTTATTAGTTGTTCGAGTTATTACGCTTATCGCTGACCCGGTCTATGCAAGTGGCAGCTTGGGAGTTGATGGAGATAGACAGGAAGCTGGCTGCTACACAGCTCCTAAACCCTATGTTCTATCAATATAATCTTGGCTTTAAATATATTCACTGATTAAGAATCTGTAATGAGGTAGAGAGCTACTTGGTTGAAGAAATGCCTGCTCTGTGCTAAGTGTCTGACCACCTTACCTGACAAGTGTTAATATAATCTACACAGTAAACAATTGGTAAATGATGGATATCTGGATTTAAAACAATGCTTTAAATACTCTGGTCCTGGTCAGGCAATCAAGTTACCAGTTGTGCCTCAAACTTGACTTTGAAGGACAGTTCCTCAATGACTATTCTAATTTCTGTTGATGTTTTACTTGGACAATATAAAATGAGAAATACACACTAAATTAGGATTTTTGTATGGATAACATTTTTATATTTTGCACTATTTCAAGACATCTAATGGGAGGCTGGGAAGCAACTGAACTCCTTTGTTCCGGTGTGTCTTCTGCCCAACCATCTTCCTTGGAATGTATTGGGATGTGCGATGGACATTAAATTCCACCAGTTTGTGTGTTAAATCCAAAGGAAAATACTTAAGAGGGCTGTGATCAGAAAGAGAATAAACTTTCCTTTATCATCAAGCGGCTTGAGGGCCATTAACCAAAAGCTGTGAATTTTCATTGGAACGGCTTATTCCAAGACAATTGTGTTGGGGTAATAAGGTTTTCATGGAAGAAAGAAAGCATTTCATGAGGGTCATAAAAATACCCCTAAATATAGTGGTGCAATTTACAGTGTTGGAGGGAATTTTGTGTTCAACATATACACTGAACCTGGCTTCATATGGGGTTCAGTTGCCCTCTTAATTAAGGCTCGGATAGGAGCAGATATATGGAACATCTCGTAGAGCAGTGGTGAGTTTCTCAAACAAGTTGATTTGTTCAAGAGCTTAACTATGCACTCTAGGATACATTCAAGTTATGACAAGAGGGTTTATGTACAACAGTAAGATGTTTGACTGTACTTATACAGAGGATTGGTGAGAATGCACCTGGAGGCTCAGTCCCCAAATCTTAAATGGACAGATTTGCCACAAAGGGAATGGAATGACAATCCACTTGTCTGATCCCAGGGTTGGCAGGTTTGTTGCGCGAGGGGAGATTGAGCACATTGCGACTGCACTCTTCCGAGTTTAGAAGAATGGGAAGACATTTCTTTAAAACATAAAATATTTGTGGGATTGTCAGACATTCACACCAGTGATTCATTACTTTCTGGATGATAAGGGAATGAGGGGATATGGTGCATGCTATCCAGTCAGCGGGAATACTTTACACGTTTACAATCCAGTCATACAAGATACAGGATAATGGGAATAATGTGTAACACAAGATAAAGTCCAGTAAAGTCCAATTAAAAATAACCTCAGATTCTCCAATGAGGTAGATGGTAGCTCAGGACCACTCTCTAGATGGTGATAGGATGGTTCAGTTGCCTGATAACAGGTGGGAAGAAACTCTCCCAACAGCCAAACGTACCACAAGCCTTTTTGTCCACCGTATCCACCTGTGATGCCACCGTCAGGGAACGATGTACCTGCACTCCTTGATCCCTTTGCTTAACAGCATTCCAAGGGCCCTGCCATTCACTGTGAAGTCAAGCCCAGGTTTGACTTCTCAAAATGCAACACCTCACACTTATCTGCATTAAACTCCATTAGTCATTCCTCAGCCCACTTGCCCAGCTGATCAAGATCCTGCTGTGATTTTTGATATCGTCACTATCCAGGATAACACCCACAGTGGCGTCATCTGCAAACTTACTAATCATGCCTTGTACATTCTCATCCATGTTGTTGACAAAAACCACAAACAGAAGTGGGCCCAGTGCCAATCCCTGAGGCACACTAGTCACAGACCTCCAGTCTGAAAAACAACACCTCCACGATACGATACGATAAAACTTTATTCAACCCCGGAGGGAATTTGGTCTGCCAACGGTTACAACACACAAGGTCCACAAAAACTTGAAATTAAAAGTGAAAACAAAAAGAAAATGACCAACGACTGTTGGCTGGCTGCCGTGTACACAGCGCCTTCACCGGAACAAATGAACAAACATACACAGATTTATCCCCTGGGCAGAGGATTCTAAACTAGAGTGCCCCCACCACCCACACCGGGTCCCCCTTTGATCTCCCACAGTCCCTCACAGCGGTCCCCCCACACCGGGGCCCGATTGTCTTCCCCTCTCCTCCTCAAGCTCATCGACCGCAAGGCCCCACTGGCACCAAGTCTCCCGCTGCCGCTGAGGCATCTGCTGCCGCCGCCACGGCTCCCATCGCCGCCACCTCTGAGGCTCCTTCGGCCCAGACAGGCCTCTCCGCCCGGCTTCACCACAGTCCCGTAGGAGGCCTGTGGGGCGAGCCGGGCATATCGGGGCGCGTTCTGGTCATCGGTCATCGCTCTAGTCGTCGGCCCCATGGTTGTTCACCACCCTTTGATTCCATCCATGAAGCCAATTCTGTATCCAGTTAGCTCGTCTCTCAGGATCCCATGTGATCAAACCTTTCAGAGCAGCCTCCCATGTGGAGGCATATTAAAAGCTTTGCCGAAGTTCATATAGACAATGTCTATGACTTTGACCTTGTTAACCTTCTCGGTTACTTCAAAATGAAATCAAATTCACGAGACATGATCTCCAACAATGAGACAATGCTGATTATCTCTAATTATCCCATGTCTATCTAAAATGCCCATATATTTCATCCATCAGAATCCTCTGCCTACCACGGATGTTAAGTTCACTACTTCATAGTATCCAGGGTTTTGCCTGCAGACCGCCTTATAGCGGCACAGCATTAGCCAGTTTCGCATCTTCCAGCAACTCACCTGTACCTAACAATGATTCAGCACACTGACACAACGGTATAGTGCCAGAGACCTGGGTTCGATCCTGACTACATTCTTCCTGTGACTGCATGGGTTTTCTCAGGGCACACATTCCATGGATCTGCAGTTTTTAAGGTTAACTGGCTTCTGTAAATTGTCCCTCGTGTGATGGATGTAAAGGTGGGATAGCATAGCCTGTTTCCACACTATATATCTCTACCTATACCTCTCCCCCTCTTTCTCACTCCCTCCTTCCCAATTTAACTTGTCAACCCAGGCTTCCATGATTAGTGAGTTTGCAGATGAGACCGAAGCAGGTGGTAGATGGTGCAGATGGTTATCAAAAATTACATCAGTATCTAGATCAGCTGGGAAAGTAGGAGTTTAATGGATAAGTATGAAGTGTTGCAATTTGGAAAATCATACAAGGACAGAGCCTTCACAATAAATGATAGGGCCCTGGTGAGCGTTGTAGCAATGGAGCCTGAAAGGCTGATTATCTCTAATTATCCCATGGTGGAGATGAAGGCTTTTAGCATGCTGACCTTCACTGAGCAGAGAAGGAGTGTAGAGTTGAAAGGTGAAGAGGATCTACCTCAGGTGTCCCCTCATTCTTTGAATGTCCGATATTCATTGTTCTTGTCAGCTATATTCATTTATATTCATTAAACCTCACTTTTTCTCATCGAACAACTGAGAATAAATACAACTTAATTAAGGACATTACAATCTCCATCTCCTCCGGATTCACGACTCCCTCTGTGAGACAGGGGAGGGGGCGGGGCTCTTAGAAGATGGTCTGAGTTTAAAACAATGGGAGAAAGGGGAGTTCTTCCGTCGCCAAACCCAAAGAAAGTGCAGCCCTGGCTTTTCAGAGTGTACACCACATTCATGGCAGTGACCATCTTGCGCTTGCCGTGTGTGATGTACATGTTCAACCTCAGGCGCCTGCAAGCTGTTACGAAGGTGAAGTAGACCATCATCAGAGATTTCTTGTTTGCTGATGACTGCGCCCTCAATGCCAACACAGAGCAGGAGATGCGGGATGAAATGGACTGCTTCTCACAGGCCTGCGACAACTTTGGTCTCTCCATTAGCACCAAAAAGTCTGAAATTATGTACCAGCCTGCGCCTGGAAAGCCCTACCAGGAACCATACATCACGGTGAAGGGGCAGAATCTACAGGCAGTCAACAGCTTTACCTATCTGGATAGTACACTCTCGTGAGTGGTGAACATTGACACTGAGGTCAACAACAGGATTGCCAAGGCCAGCCCTGCCTTTGGGCGACTCCGTGAGAATGTTTGGGAGCGGAGAGGACTCAGCCTTACCACGAAGCTGAAGGTCTACCGTGCAGTGGTACTCACCAATCTTCTCTATGCCAGTGAGACCTGGACTGTCTACAGCAGACATGCCAAACAACTCAACCACTTTCACTTGAGCTGCCTACGCAGACTCCTTCACATCAGGTGGCAGGACAAAATTCCCAACACAGAGGTCTTGGAACGGGCCGGAATCCCCAGCGTCCACACCCTCCTACGGAAAGCCCAAGCCAGATGGGCAGGCCATGTCGTCAGAATGCCCGAGAGTCGACTGCCAAAACAGCTTCTATATGGAGAACTGTGTCAGGGCAAGCGCTCAGTAGGAGGACAGAAGAAACGGTTTAAGGACTGCCTCAAAGTGTTCCTCAAAGACTTGGACATCAGCCTCAGCACATGGGAGTCTCTTGCTCTGGACCGTCCAACCTGGCGTAGCAAGCTCACCACAGGAGCCCGTGCAGCAGAGAACAGACGCACTGCAGAGGCCCAGAGGAAATGCACCGCGCGCAAGGCCCGGGCTACCTCCACTTCCACTGCAGCACCCATCCACTTGTGTCCTACGTGTGGTCGTGCCTTCCGCGCCCGGATTGGCCTCACCAATCACTTCCGGACCCACAATCACCAATCCTCCAACTGAAAGTGAAGTCATAAGTGTAAGAAAATAACTGCAGATGCTGGTACAAATCGAAGATATTTATTCACAAAATGCTGGAGTAACTCAGCAGGTCAGGCAGCATCTCAGGAGAGAAGGAATGGGTGACATTTCGGGTCGAGACCCTTCTTCAGACTGAAGAAGGGTCTCGACACGAAACGTCACCCATTCCTTCTCTCCTGAGATGCTGCCTGACCTGCTGAGTTACTCCAGCATTTTGTGAATAAATACCTTCGAAAGTGAAGTCATGGTCATCTTCGAACCCGAAAGACGAACAGCAACATGGCCGCTATCCTGATCACATTTTCCGTTAAACTATCAGCATCTCTCCTCGAGACCTTAGATCCACTTGATCCCACGTGGCCGAGCGCAGCGACGGATGGCTGATTTGGTGATACCCTGGATGTTTTCTCTGGAACGTCAGGGGCTGAGGGGAGATCTCATAGTTGTACATACAATTATGAGGAATGGATAGGAGAGAGTCAGAACCATTTTCCCAGGATGGAAGTGTCAAAGACTATAGGCTATAACTTTAAGGTGAGAGAGGGAAAGGTTAACGGAGGTGTGTGGGGCAATGATTTTACACAGAGAGTGGTGAGTGCCAGGAACACATTGCCACGGTGGTGGAGCAATTCAAATTCAATCGGATTAAGGGCACAGAAATCAAGTTACTGGTTGCCTCTCTATTGAAATTAAGCCTAGCCAATGCCAGTATCCGAAACGCAGAATGAAACTTTGGCAAGTAGTAGTGCCGTAAAAAACAAAATTATACGATAAAGGCACAAGTAAGGCGGCCAGTCAGAAACTGAAATATGACACTGAGAATTAATGCTTGGTTCTGTTATTTCTGCGTTGTTTTAAATTCATTCCATCTTCCCACTGTCCAAATGCCCCTCTATGGGAATTGGAGCAAATGCCTCTCTGTGGGAAGTGGAGCTGTGCTAGTGGAGCATCTAAACAGTCGTCATCGGCATCTTTTAATTTCATTGGTTGGAATGTGGCAATGATACAGATTTCTGATTGGCTGTTGCTCTGCAGCTTTCAGGTTTCAGGTATATTTTGATCCGTCTATGCAAATGAGATGTCCAGTTGCTCCACAAATGGTTGACTTGGCCACGGATTCAGACAACAGTTAGAATAACAAGGAATTATATTACACTAGCAAATAGGCCACATAGACTCACGCATCCGGGTATGCACTCGCAAACCCCGAGTACACAGCCCGCTGCCGGATCGTCCTGTTGTTGGCACCTTTGTGGACACGGTCCAAGGCTGGGCTTCTCTCCTCTCTGGAAGGTCACCTGACACGGTCCTTTATGGCGTTTCTCGTTTGTTCAGACCGTGCCATACCCCCTCCCGTGAGCCAATCATGAGCCCATCCTTCGCAACGTTTCTGGTAGGGGGTGCAGGTGGTCCGCCCAGTTGTTGCAGTGTTCTGCTCAGCAAACCCAGACATAACCAGACATTGTTTGGGAACATCTACTGAAACATCCTCTGCTTGTTTGGGAACATCTACTTGTTTTTGAAGGGTTTGAAAAGCTGTTAATTTAGCTGACACTTCAATTTTAGCCTACATGGTCTACTTGACCCTTACAATACATTCCACCCATTAGAGTCGTCAGCCCACATAGCGCCCATCTAACTACATGTAACTGAATATACAAACAACAATAATCAAAAGTTCAGTTTAATAATTTTAGCTCTATGAATGTGAGGTGATTATGTGTCAAACTAACTATCCGTACCATATTGGCACGTATTATGCGTTCTATCAGACACCGAGCTAGTTTTGCATGTATTGCTGAAAGGAAAGCTTATCTTAATCACCTCGCAGGCATCCTCAGCCCGAGTATGTGAAATAGTGTTTTATTCATCAACTCACCAAAGATCAACCCCTTGCACCCCTAACCACAGTACATTTGGCCCTCAGGCAGTACCGTTACATACGACCCGCTGGTTCAATACCACCCCTCTACCTTCTTGGCACTTCTCACATAGGTGCGCATGCAGGAATGAGAGATAGGTCTTTGATTCCGTGCAGACAGGCGGTGCAGCAGCCAACACTGCCAGATGTATCAACCACGCCATAGTTCGGTACAAATGTGGTAAGGGTAAACATATAGGTTTATCCTTCCCGGTCACCATAAGCCACAGTGTACTGGCCTGGGCTGCGGCAATAACTTCCCCCTTGCAAGTGCTCCCGCGGCGGGGTCCGCAACCCACACCTTCCAGGCGTCTTCCTGATGTCCTGTCATCGGTGTAGCCAGATGTCGGCTCATGGGACGTTGGTTCAAGTTGTTTATTGCTTGCTGTAACACAAGGGCCCGCTCCTTGAGCGTGTGGGAGGGAGGTAGCATACGTATCAGCTGTTTGAGTAGACCATTCACATGTTCCACCAGCCCTGCTGCTTGCGGGTAATATGGGATGTGGAGGATCCATCACACCCCATTATCAGCTGCTCACTGTTGTACTTTGTTACCGGCAAAGTGGTATCTGTTGTCAGACTGAATTTCCCATGGGGTGCCACACACGGCCATTAACTGTTGCAGGCCAGGCAACCTCTGGTCCTGATTGGCCTTACTGGCTGGGAGACCCATTCGGATACTAAAGTAGGTGTCCACCATGGCCAGTCCATTTCTCTTTTTCTGACACATGGGCATTGGACCGATATAATCCATTTGCCAGATTCTTCCTGCGCTAGTTCCCCACTTAATCTGAACCAGGGCAGTTCTGGGGTTTCACTTCCTGACACATGCCTGGACAGCCTTTCATACCTCGTCCTGGGAAAGGGCCACGACCTCCTCATGCAGATCGCTAACACCGTCGGGGCCTTTTGCAGCCCTGTCAGATATGTACCATTTCCATTTTTGAAGATAGGAACGCTGTGCATGACCCTCCTTTTGTGAAACATCGGCAGACTTAACCCAGGTTATAAACGGGAAGTGAGGACGCATAAACCACTATCCCACACGCCGTAAGACGTTCGGCAGCAAGGAGGGCCAAGTAACATGCAAGCAACTGTGGTTCAAAGGGCAAATATCGCGCAACAGGATCTGGTAACATCTTGGTCCAGAAGCCGAAAGGCGCCCACCGTCCATCATGTTTTTGCTACAAACTCCACTCTGCCACGAGGTTATGGGGAGAAGGCAGAAGAATGGAGTTAGGAGGGAGAGTTAGATCAGCCAATGGTGGAGTAGACCATTGGCCTAAAGGCTTAATTCTACTCCTCTCACGTATGACCTTATGACCTTTTCTCCTTGTCTGACAAGTTATTGTGAATAGAGAAGTTAATTCTAACACAGGTCTCGTTTAAATTATTCTTACAGTCTCAGAAACCAGAGGACAAAGTGTTTAGGTAAGAGGGGAAAGATTTCCATGTGATTGGAAAATTGCAAATATTACTCCGCTGTTCAAAAAAGGGAGTGAAGCAGAAGAGTGGAAACTATAGGCAGGTTAGCCTGACTTAAGTGGTTGGTAAGATTTTAGTGTCCATTCTAAAGGATGAGGTTTCGGATTACTTCGAAGCTCATGATAAAATAGGCCATGAATGACTAATCTGTTAGAATTTTTGGAGGAAGTAAGTCACAGGATCAAGTCAAGTCAAGTTTATTTGTCACATACACATACACGATGTGCAGTGAAATGAAAGTGGCAATGCCTGCGGATTGTGCACAAAAAAGAATTACAGTTACAGCATATAAATAAAGTTAATAAGTTACTATAGTGTAGACAAAAGATTTTAGTCTCTGGGGTTATAAAAGTTGACAGTCCTGATGGCCTGTGGGAAGAAACTCCGTCTCATCCTCTCCGTTTTTACAGCGTGACAGCGGAGGCGTTTGCCTGATCGTAGCATCTGGAACAGTCCGTTACTGGGGTGGCAGGGGTCCCTCATGATCTTGCTTGCTCTGGATCTGCACCTCCTGATGTATAGGTCCTGCAGGGGGACAAGTGCAGTTCCCATGGTGCGTTCTGCCGAACGCACTACTCTCTGCAGGGCCATCCTGTCCTGGGCAGAGCTGTTCCCAAACCAGACTGTAATGTTGCCGGACAGGATGCTCTCTATAGCCCCAGAGTAGAAGCAATGAAGGATCCTCAGAGACACTCTGAATTTCCTCAGTTGTCTAAGGTGGTAAAGGCGCTGCTTTGCCTTACCCATCAGTGCGGCAATGTGCGTTGCCCACGTCAGATCCTCTGTGATGCGGACTCCCAAGTATTTAAAACTGCTCACCCTATCCACAGTAGACCCATTTATCTCCAGTGGCGTGTACGTCCTTGGATGTTTAGCCCTTCTGAAGTCCACAATCAGCTCCTTCGTTTTAGTGACATTCAAGAGGAGGCTATTGTCCTGACACCAGAGTGCCAGATCAGCCACCTCCTCCCGGTAGGCCTTCTCATCGTTGTTGGAGATCCGGCCCACCACCACAGTGTCATCAGCAAACTTGATGATAGAGTTTGAGCTGAACCTGGCCCCGCAGTCATGTGTGTACAGGGAGTACAGTAGGGGGCTAAGGACGCAGCCCTGGGGGATCCTATGTTCAGGGTGAGGGAGCTAGATGTGTGTTCCCCCATCCTGACCACTTGGGGCCTGGCGATGAGAAAGTCCAGGACCCAGGCACACAGAGGGGTGCTAAGCCCCAGTTCCAGCAGCTTCTCAACCAGTCTGCTGGGGACTATTGTGTTGAATGCTGAACTAAAGTCAATGAACAGCATCCTCACATAGCCTCCCTGGTTGTCCAGATGAGAGAGAGCGGTGTGTAGAACCTGGGAGACCGCATCATCCGTGGACCTGTTCGGACGGTATGCGAACTGTAGTGGGTCCATGTTGCGAGGAAGGAGGGCGCAGATGTGCTTCTTGACTAGCCTCTCAAAGCATTTCATGACAACCGAGGTGAGGGCCACCGGTCGGTAGTCATTTAAACACGCTGGAGAGGCATTCTTTGGCACCGTACAATGATGGATCTTTTGAAGACTAAAGTGAGTCAATGGATGTTTTTTTCCTAGATTTGGTGCTGCACGTGAGGCTGCTAAAGAAGACGAGACCGCATGGCATCTGAAGGAAGGATAGCAGGTTGGCTGGATGGCAGAAGACAAAGAGTGGCAATAAAGGGGGCTTTTTGTGTTTGGCTGCCAGTGACTAATGAAGTTGGGGCCGCTACTCTTCACGTTGTATATCAATGATTTGGATGCGGAGATTGAAGGCTTTGTGGCCAAGTTTACAGATGATACGAAGTTAGGTGGAGGGGCAGGTAGCGTAGAGAAAGCAGGGACTCTGCAGAATGACAAGCACATTGGGATAGTGGGCAAAGAAGTAGCTGATGGAATACAGCGTAGCAAAGTGCGGAGTCGTGCATTGTGGTAGCAGGATTAAAGATGTAGACTATTTTTTAAATTGGTTGAGAATTCGGAAATCTGAGTTGCAAAGGGACTTGGGAGTGTTGATGCAAGATTCCCAAAAAGTTCATTTGCAATTCGAATCAGTAGTGGGGCAGGCAAATGCAATGCTGGCATTTACTTTGAGAGGACTAGAATATCAAAAGAGGGATGTAATGCTGAGGCTGTATAAGGCACTTGACAGACCGTATTTGGAGTATTGTGAACAGTTTTGGGCCCCATATCTGAGGACGGATGTGCTGGCGTGGGAGAGGAGGTTTGTGAGAATGATTCCAGGAAATAGTGCGTTAACTTATGAAGAGCATTTCTCATCCGTTCAGTCCATGTCATAGCCCCTCCCGTGAGTCAATCATAAGCCCGTTAGTCAGGGGTGGTGAATCTGTGGAATTCATTGCCACAGAAGGCTGTGGAGGACGTCAAAGGATAGTTTTAAGGCAGAGATTGATAGATTCTTGATTAGTACGGGTGTCAGGGGTTATGGGGAGAAGGTAGGAGAATGAGGCTGAGAGGGAAAGATAAGTAAGCTATGATTGAATGGAATAGACTTGATGGGCCAAATGGCCTAATTCTGATCCGATCATTTATGAACTTGTAATAGGAATCTGAGGGGCAACCTTTTCATGCCGAGGGTGGTGAGTACATGGAAAGAGTTGCCAGAGGCAGTTGAAGTGGGTACTATAACAACATTTAAAAGACATTTGGACAGGTACATGGATAGGAATGTTTTTGTGTGATATTGGGAAGAAATAGGCAGGTGGGCCGTGCATAGATGGTGGTTCTTGTTCGGATTGGGGAAAGTCGGGTCAAAGGGCTGGTTTCTGTATGATTCTGTGACTCTGACATGTTGAAAAAGAATTGCAGGATCTAATAAATTGCAGGAGTAGAATAGTGGTCCCCTCAAGCCTGCTGCACCATTGAATACGTTTTTTGACTGATCTACAATAAACCTCATCCCTTTTACGGCAGTTCTCCAGAGCCGTTAATTCCTTGATCTACCCCGTTCAGTTAAAAAATCTCCCGCTTCTTTAAATCCCTCACTTCCACAAACTACCAGCGGAGAAAGTTCCAGATATTCGCCAAACTCTGCAAGAAGCAATATTGTCTGTCCATTCTCTCCACAGATGTTGCCTGACCTGGTAAGTTCCTTCAGCGCTTTTTTTTGCCCTGATCTGCAGTTCCCTGTGTCTCCAGTATACATATATAAAGCCTGGTTGCGAGATTTGTATTTCACTATCCCCCCAAAAAATCCAATTAATTAATTATCTTTTTACAAATCAGAAGTGGTGAAAAGTTATTGCTGCTGCAATGCTTTACTGTATTTCTATGTCTAATACTGAGGAAAACTATTTAAATCAATTGTACACTTACAGTTCCCGAAACAACTTAATTTAATTGGAAGTCCAAAAGGACCCTAAAATAAAAATAGATACCGTTTGAAATAATCAGCGGGTCAGACGGCGTCCAAGAGAAAGTGTCAAATTCTCGGGTAGTTGATACCATATGCTAATTAGGAATAAAGAACTAAGATCTCGATTTTCATTCGCTGAGATTTTCGAACGTTGCTCTTTTACTGCGCCGTGGAAGGCCAATGAGTAACAAAGGGGAATCCATTGACCAATAAAAACGATTCGAATTTCTATCAGTGACAAAGATATAAAAGGAGCTGCGACCGCGGAATCCGGTTCATTTTGGTTTATGAGGAGTGAAGCGAAGATGTCAGGAAGAGGTAAAACTGGAGGAAAAGGACGCGCCAAAACCAAGACCCGTTCCTCGCGAGCTGGTTTGCAATTCCCGGTTGGTCGCATCCATCGACTGTTGCGGAAGGGTCACTATGCTCAGCGCATTGGTGCTGGCGCTCCGGTTTATTTAGCGGCGGTGCTCGAGTACCTGACAGCTGAGATCTTGGAATTGGCGGGTAACGCGGCCCGCGACAACAAAAAGACCAGGATCATCCCCCGCCACCTGCAGCTCGCCATCCGCAACGACGAGGAGCTCAACAAGCTGTTGGGTGGGGTCACCATTGCCCAGGGTGGGGTTTTACCCAACATCCAGGCGGTACTGCTGCCCAAGAAAACCGGCCACCCCAGCAAAATTTGCATCTAAATGACATCAACAAACCCAATTTGACACAAAAGGCTCTTTTAAAAGCCATTAAATATGTCCTGAAATAGTTCTATTGTGGTGTAATATTTGTTTTAATAGTTAAATTTCCGTTGTAGTTTATAAATACAACATGACAAAATGCACGAAAACGGCCCACCGAATCCACGCCGACCATCGATCACCAGTGTTCTAATTTTTACCAATTTGTCATCCACTTCATACACAATAAGGGTAATTTAAAGAAACTACGGGATTCTACAAACCCACACGTCTTTAATCGTTTTACTTGGTCACAAGACTGGTCCACATAGACAATACCCGAAGTCAGGATGAACCTGCGTCTCCGGCTACTGTGCGGTCCACAGGAATCCATCGTGTATTCTGTTAACACTATTTGAGATGTAATTTATTAAGACAAGTATTTGAAAAACAATGAACACAATCATTACGTTTAAGGATTGCAGACATGATTTACAAGGATGTCGCCAATACTTCAGGGTCTGACCTTTAAGGAGAGGTTGGGCAGGCTAGGATTATATTTCTTGGAGCACAGGAGGATGAAATGTGATTTAAAAGAGGTGTTCAGGATCATGGGAATAGATATGGTAGATACACTGTATTTTCCCCAGTGTAGGGGAATCAAGAACCAGAGGACACCATAAGGTGCACCAGGAATGACTCAGGAACTCGAGAGGCAACTTTTTTTTTTACAAAGAGCGTTGTGGGTAAATTGAATGATCTGCCAGAGGAGGTATTTGAGGGAAATACTATAACAATGTGGGTACCATCTAGAGTGCACTCACCAATCCATTGAATCACCAAGGAAGAGAAGGGAATAGACTAAATGCTTGTAAATGGAATTCACTATATAGGGATGTGATTTCAGAATATTGTTGAATTTTGAAATTCTATCCCACTATAGCCTGAGCCACCTGTTTCAAAACTGGATGTAGTGTTCTTGGGTCTTTAGTAGTGTTGGACTGGTAGATTTTCATTTAATGGATATTACTCCTCTTGATAACTAAATTAAATTCTACTTCACTTGTTAACACTTTAATAAGTAGTATAACCATTGTTTCCAGTAAACCCGCTGAGAATCAGGAAAACTGGATATAGTCAAGCTCTCTGGACCCTGGCGCCATCTGCATATCCACCCACAATCTTGTCCTCGTCGAAACATCCGCAGCCAATCAGTGGGTAGAATTTGCTGCCTACGGCGGGGCTCTGGCACTCTATCCCAGCCGGAGCTGGTGGATACGTTCCTGTGGCCCGCCTTCCAATCAGGGGGTCGAATTTGCCTCCTCCAGCTGGAGTTATAAACTACAGAGGTAGTTTAGAATAATCTTGCAGATGTGATAGTGAAAGCGAATGTAATAGTGGCACGTGAGACATCTTTAGATAAGGAAATTGAAACGCAGAGCATGGAGGGATATGGGTCACATGTAGGCAAAAGAGATTAACATGGCATCACAGCAGGCACAGATATTGTGGGCTGAAGGGCCTCTTCCTGTGCTGTATGCAGTACATTCTATATTCTCTACAAGGAATGGTAACACCTTGGAATTAAGATATTGTTAAGAGTCGAAGAGCAATCCTTAGTCTGTTTCGTGGGTGTTAAAACCTGACGAGATAAAGCTCCTTGAACCTGCAGAAATATTCCTACATCCCTGAAGCTCCTTTTTCCAACAAAAAATTGCCTTTTGCAAAAGCAAACTTGATAAACTGTAACAAATGAAAGTCCGAAGGTAATTCAGAAAATGCTGGAATGGAGATGAGGGAAACTATAGCTGCCAATCAGAATTTTCTTCCCTCCACCAGCTTCTTTAGTTAAATTAGCTAAATAATGAAATAACTCAATGTTGCTCCTTGTTTCAAGCTCTTAAACCC
This sequence comes from Rhinoraja longicauda, assembly GCF_053455715.1. Classification (NCBI taxonomy): domain Eukaryota; kingdom Metazoa; phylum Chordata; class Chondrichthyes; order Rajiformes; family Arhynchobatidae; genus Rhinoraja; species Rhinoraja longicauda. Next base: position 31,813 of record NW_027601599.1, read on the forward strand.
TGTCAGTAACAACATTGAAAATTAAAATGGTACAGTTTTTGACTAATATTGGTGATAGTGGAGGCAAGGATGTGAATCACATTGAATAAGAGCCAACTTTGGCCCACCAAAATCACTATTCAGTGTATTTAATTAATATACATACTTTATTGAATATTGAATGATAGTGGTGACAGATGCAAGTGTCTGTTTGTGTAGAATCGAATGGGGGTTGCAGATTCATTGTATCTGTTGGATAAAGCCGTTTAGGTTTCACCACATTGCAGCTGGCTCACCCCATGCATTTTGCAGCGGTTAAAAAAGACTTTGGGTTATTTTCAGTTGAATCACCGGACTCGACAAAATTTAAATGCACTTGCCCAAATATGCCAAATATCCTTGGGCACTGTGGTGATGAGCTAGGTGTGGATGGTTCACAGGTTGATGTTCTATGGCACAAGGTAAAGACAGCACAAACATCAGGGTTGCAGTGTGCTATATTCAGCAACTTGTCTACTTCTCAATTTTACTTCAAAACCACTTTCCATTCCATTGACAACCAGACTTTGACCATTGTTATTAATTATCACTCACTTATTTTAGACTTTAGAGATCCAGTGTTAAAAAACAAGCCCTTCGGACCACCAAGTCCGCGCCAACCAGTCATCACTGTCATGCACTAGCACTATCCTACACACTAGGGACAATTTTACCATAGCCAATTTACCAACAAAACCTGTACGTCTAGAATGTGGTCGGAAACCGGAGCACCCAGAGAAAACACACGTGATCACAGGGAGAACGTACAAACTCAGTACAGACAGCACCCGTACTCAGGGTCGAACCCAGGTCTCAGGTGCTGTCAGGCAGCAACTCTACCGTTGTGTCACTTTGCCACCCTCGATTGCTTATGATATTGCAATTCCTTGCTTTTACTGTACAGACATTTTTCTTGTTGCTGTCTTGCTGATTTTTCATGTGCACTATATATAATAATAATAATAATATAATAATAAGCATTTATTTTATATAGCGCTTTACCAGGTGCTCAAAGCGCTTTACAAAAACAGTCATAACATAAAAACAAACAGACAAACTATCCTGACGGAAAAGCGGCGAACAAACAGCGCCAGCGTCCTCTCACGTCAGGGTCCGGCAGTATGTATATATTTGTGTTTGTTTATATGTTTCAATGTGCCTGTGATGCTGTGCAAACAACATTTTATTTAGACCTGTACCTCGACAATAAACTTGATTTGACTTACATAAAATAACATTATCATCACATGGACTTCCAATATTTACAAGAAGGTTCTATATTATTTATGACTTAGTGTGGATACAACTAATCAAAAGTTGAAGAGAAGAAGGTGATTACAAATAAATAATTAGCTGCAGGCAGTTTAACTGTCAGTTAAGCCATAGGTTGGAATATTGGTGACCTTGTCCAGAGTTATCTCAATGCTGTGCATTAAATTAAATTACTGAAATAAGAAATAACTCAATTGAACAGTGATGTTACTCTTCATGATTTTGTGACAGAAAGAAATACAGAAATGAATGAAGAACTTTCTGGAGTGGGCAATGTATTCACAATTGTACAAAAATATAATTCTAAATTTAGCTCGCAGGACAACCGAAATATTCTCCTAAAATAAATCAAATATTCAGATTGAAATTGACCAACCAAATAGTCCTTGGGATATTTTAAAGCCATTCAATATCATTAAAATGTTGGCATTTCCCGTTTTCATTTGCAGGTTTGAACATTAAAATCATCCAACGGCCAACAGTGAACGTTTGGAGAGTAACCGGCATCTCATTTACATAAACGGACCCAAGAAACACCTGGAAGCTGCAGAGTAACAGCCAATCAGAAAGCTGTTCCCATGTCACATTTACCCAATAAAGGATGCCGATGATGACGGTTTTAATGCTCCAATAGCGCAGCGCCCCACAGAACATCTGGACTGTGGGTGTTGAGACATCATGGGAAGATGGTCTGAATTAAAAACCACGCAGAAACAACGGAACCAAGTATTAATACTCAGTGTCAAATTACAGTTTATTATTGTGCGTCTTCCTTGTGATTTTGTCATTAAATTCTGTTTGAGTTAAGGTGCTACTAATTCAATGCCAAGGCTTAATTCCACGTTTTGGTCACTCACATTGGGTTAGGTTTATTTTAATGGAGAGGCAACCAGTAATCCACTTCCAGTGCCCTCAGTCCGATTGAATTTGAATTGCACCACAACCCCTGGATGTCTCTCCCAGCTATAATAATAATAATAATAATAATCCATTTATTTTATATAGCGCCTTATCACATGCTCAAAGCGCTTTACAAAAACAATTAACATAGAAACAAACAGACAAACTATCCTGACGGAAAAGCGGCGAATACTCAACGCCAGCGTCCTCTCACGTCAGGGTCCGGCAGTAGACATTAAAAAGCACAAGACACACAGATATAATTTTTTACACAAAACAGCCATCACAGTGATTGCTCTAGGCATACCCTCACTGTGATGGAAGGCAAAGTCTTATCTCCTCCTCATTCTTCTCCCGTGGTGCCACGAGGTGATCGAGGCTCCCAACTTTTTGAAGCCCCCACCGGGCGATGGAAAGTCCCAGGGCCGAGCCGAGCAGGCCGATGAAAGTCCTGAGCACCGGGCGATGTAAAGTGCTGCGGCTGAGCCACGCAGGGCGATGAAGGGCCTGCGGGCGGGTCGATCGTACCTCGCGCTTCGGGGCGGTCGAAGCTGCTACGGCTGGAGCTCCCAAAAGCCCGTCGCCAGCCAGGGACCTGCGAGCTCCCGATGTTGCGGTCTGCAGGGCCCACGGCCGAAGCCTCCGAGATGGTAAGTCCAGGCCCTGCGACCGGAGTCTTTGAGGTCGATCCCAGCTGGAGGCCGCCGACTCCACGATGTTAGGCCGTAGCGCGAACGGAGATACGACACGGTAAAGGTCGCATCTCCGTTGAGGAGGAGGTTTGAAAAAAAGGTTTCCCCAACCCCCCCGCCACCCCCCTACATACACAGAATTAAAAATAAAACAAAACGTACATTTAACAACGACAATGACAAAAAAACAAACAAAAAAACGGAGAGACTGCCGGTGAGCCGCAGCTGCAGAACACAGCCACGCCCCCTCCTATTAGGAGCTATGCCTCCTAATTTTATATACTAGTATGAGGTCGCTCCTCATCCTCTGACACTCCAGAGGAAACATCCAGGGCATCAACAAATGAGCCGTCCACCACTTAGCTGACCAGGTGGGGCCAAGCGAATCTCTGGTCTGATCCACGAGGAGACTCACAGATGCTGATGGATTTCCAAGAGAATGTGATCAGGGATGCGGTCACGTAGACCGAGCACGGCAAGCGCAAGATGGTCATGCCATGAATGTGATGTACGTTCTCAAAAGCCAGGGCCACACTCTCTGTGGGTTTGGTGACTGAAGAACTCCCCCTTTCAGTTTGGGTTGGTATTCTGACTGATGAGAGGAAGAGGCAGGACAAAGCTTGGCATGTAATAGCTGGACACAAGCCAGGGTGGTGGGGTGGGTTTGAAGGACAGATGGTTGGAAGAAAGGCTAGAGATTAAAGCAGAAGGTGTGGCCGGCGTGGTGGCACAGCGGTAGAGTTGCCGCCTTACAACGCCTGCAGGATCAGAGACCTGGGTTCGATACGGACGATGGGTGCTGTCTGTATGGAGTTTGTACGTTCTCTCCGTACTGAATAATAAAAGTTTGGATGGAGTGGATGTGGAGAGGATGTTTCCACTAGTGGGTGAGTCTAGGACTAGAGGTCAGCCTCAGAATTAAAGGACGTTCCTTTAGGAAAGAGATGAGAAAGGAATTTATTTAGTCAGTGGGTGGTGAATCTGTGAAATTCTAGGCCACAGTATGCGGTGGAGGACAAATATCAATGGATATTTTTAAAGCAGAGTTAGATAGATACTCGATTAGTATTGGTGTCAGGGGGTATGGGGAGAAGGCAGGAGAATGGGGTTAGGAGGGAGAGATACATCAGCCATGATTGAACGGCGGAGTAGACTTGATGGGCCGAATGGCCTAATTCTGCTCCTTTACTTATGACCTTATGAAATATGAGATGCTGTTCCTCCAATTTGTAATCATCCTCACTCTGACTTTGGAGGAGGCCTCAGACAGAAGTGTCAGTGTAGAAATGGGTAGGGGAATTAAAGTGTTTGGTAACCGTGAGGCCAGGTTGGGCCGGGCAGGCTAAGCGAAGGTGTTCAGTGAAACAATTGACCAGTCTACATTTGGTCTCGTCGATGTATAAGAGTCCACACCTTGAATGAGGTTGGAGGAGCAAGTGAACCTCTGCCCAACCTGAATGGACTGTTAGGGTCCTTGGATAGAGTCGAGGGAGGAGGCTTAGGGACAGGTGTTGCATCTCCTGCGTTTGCAGGGGAAGGTACCTGGGAAGGGGGTGGTTTGGATGGGAAGGGATGAGTTAACCAGGGAGTTGCGGAGGGAACGGTCTCTGCAGAAAGCGGAAAGGGGTGAAGATGGGAAGCTGAGACTCGTGGTGGGATCCCTTTGGAGGTGGCAAAAATGTTGTATGCGACAGTTAATGGGTGAAAGGTAAAGACATGGGGGACTCCGTCCCTGTTGCGACTGTGGTGAGCTGAGAGCAAGAGTGCTGCTATGGGGTATCGAGGAGACACGAGTGAGTGCCTCATCTATGATGGAAGAAGGGAACACCGTTCCCTAAAGAATTAGGACATCTTGGATGTCCTGGTATGGATCACCTCATCTTGGGTCCAGGTGCAACATAGACAGAAGAATTGAGAGTAGGGGATAGAGTCTTTGCAGGAAGCAGGGTGGGAAGAAGTGTAGTCGAGGTAGTTGTGGGAGTCAGTGGGTTTGTAATAGACATCACTCGATCGTCTACCTCCTGTGATGATACAGTGAGATTAAGAAAGGAGAGGGAGGTGTCAGAGATGGTCCAAGTGAATTTCAAAGGTTGCAATGATATTTTATTGCCACGTGTACTAATTAGGGAGAATGATATTTGGATTACCATACAGCCATACTAGAAAAAGACACACAACTACATGAAAGTTAACATAAACATTCACCACAGCGGATTCCACATTCCTCACTGTGATGGAAGGCAATAAAGTGCCTTCTTCCCTCATTTTTCTCCCGCGGTCAGGGCAGTCGAACCATCCGTTGAGGCGATCGAAGCTCCCACAGCCAGCGGTTGAAGCCCCCGCGTTGGGGTGGTCAAAGCTCTGGCGGCTATGAGCTCCTGAAGTCGGTTTCTAACCAGGGACCGTGAGCTCCATGATGCGAAAGTCCGCAGACTCCCGCGGTTGGAGCTCAGAGGTCGATCCCGGGCAAAGGGATCGCGAGCTCTGCGATGTTAAAGTCCGTGGACTCCCGCAGTTGGACCTCCCGAAGTCGGTTTCCAGCAGTGGCCTCCAGCTCCTCGATGTTAGGCCGCAGTGCGGACAGAGATACGATATGGAAAAAAATCGCATCTCCGTGGAGGTAAGATATTAAAAAAAGGTTTCCGCCACTCCCACATAAAACACGAAAAACATATATTTAACACATACTAAAGAAACAACAGAGAAGGAAGGAACAGACAGACTGTTGGCAAGACAGCCATTGCTGGTGCCTCACCGGTGGTGTATTGAGTGCAGAATGGAAATTAGTGGTGAAGTTAATGAAGTCCGTGAGTTCTGCATTGGTGCAGGAGGGAACACCAATGCTGTCATCAATGTAACGGAGATGCAGTTCGAGGATAGGGCCAGTGTACGCCTGGAATAGGGACTGTTCAATTTACCCTACAAAGAGGCAGGCATAGCTGTGGCTCATGAGAGTGCCCATAGCTATGTCTTTGATTTGGAGGAAGTGGGACGAGTCGAATGAGAAGTTGTTAAGGGTAAGGACCAGCACCTCTAGGCAGCGGAGAGTGTTATTCGAGGGAAATTAGCTGGTTCTGCGGATGAGGAAGAAATGGCAGGCTTTAAGACCTTCCTGGTGGGGGATGGATGTGCAGAGTGACTGAACATCCACAGTTAAACCGAGGGAGTGAGGGCTTGGAAAGTGGAAGTCATTAAAGAGACGAAGGGCATGTGAGGTATCTTGGACATAGGCTGGGAGAGATTGGACCAGAGGGGATAGGATGGAGTCGAGATATGTGAAAATCATTTCAGTGGGACAGGAGCAGGCAGAAACAATGGGACTGCCCGGGCAGATGTGTTTATGGATTTTGTGGAGAAGGCTAAACCGGGCTGTGCAGGGATGGGAAACGATAATGTTGGAGGCTGTGGAGGGCAGACAGCTGGAAGTGATAAAATAAAAAATGGTCCGTGTTTATGGCCTGGTGCTCATCTGTGGGGTCATGATCCAAGGATAAGTAGAAGCAGGTGTCCGAGAACTGGCGCCTGTCCTCAGCGTAGGTCAGCTAGCCAGACTACCACTGCACCTCCTTTGTCGGCGGGTTTGATGATAATTATCGGGTTGCTGCAAAGCGAACGGTGGGCTGTACATTCACAGGGGGTGAGGTTAAAATATTTGAACATGGTTGTCATGGTACATGGGATTTTAAAATGCAATAACAAGGAACTGCAGAAGTTGGTTTATACCAAAAATAGACACAAATTGGTGGTGTAACTAGGTGGGAAGGCAGTATCCCTGGAGGACATGGATAGCTGATGTTTTGGGACAGGCCCTTTTATTCAGATTGATTGAATGGGAGGTGGGAAAGAAAGCTGAGAGAGAGGTGGGGCAGGACAGAGCATGGCTCATTGAGTTTCTGTTTTTGTGTGTTTGTCTGGGTCCATGTGCTTGTGTTGCTGCTGCAAGCAAGGTTTTACTTGTACCTGCACCTCGACAATAAACTCAGCTTGAGGACTTAAACAATATTATCATTACGTGAATTTTTAATGTTTCAGAGAAAGTTATTCACCGTTTGTGATTTTACTTTGAGGAGAAAGGCAGTCAAGAGTTGAAGAGCTGAAGTTGATTCCAAATAAATAATTTTGTACAGCTAATGTACAGGGGGCTTGGACTTGAGGATGTATGATAGAGAAATTGGTCAATAAATGAGAATGAAATGGTTAAACTCAAGCAATCCTGTAACAGGGACTGGTGTCACATCTTCTGCAGTTGAAGGGGAAAGTATCTGGGGGAGGGGTAGTTTGGATGGGAAATGGATGAATGAAACAAGAACTTGTGGAGGGAGCGGTCTCTGCAGAAGGTGAAAACAGATGGGGTTTGGAAGATGTGACTGGTTGTTGAATCACATTCAATGTGGTGGAAATGTTGGAGAATGAAATGTTGAATACTTAGGCCAGTGTTGTAGAAGGTAAGGACAAAGGGAACTCTATCATTTAACTGTCTTGAGGGAGAGCGAGCAAGTGCAGAACTATTGGACAGAGAGGAAATGTGGTTGAGGAATCCATTTATTAGCAGGTTCCAACCCACGTTTACTGCATCTTGGAGGTCCTAAAATGCAAATCCTCATCTTGGGAGCAGATGCGGTAGAGATGGAGACTTGAGAGTAGGGGAGAGCATCTTTGCAAGAGGCAGGGAGAGAGGAAGTGTAGTCCAGATAACAATGGATGTTGGTAGGTTTGTGGTAGATATTAATCGGAATTCTGTCCTCTGTGATGGAGACAGAGATCAATAAAGGAGAGAGAGATGTGAGAGGATGGAAGTTAGTGGTGAAGCTAATGACATTCCATGAGTTCTGCATGGGTAAAGGAGGCAGCCCTGATGCAACCATTGATGTAGCAGAGAAAGAGTTGGGGGATAGAGCTAGTGTAAATTTGGAACAAAGATTGTTTGACGCAACCAACAAAAATACATAGCCGGAACCCATGTGAGTGGCCATGGCGCCACCTTTACCTTGAAGGAAATGCAAGAAGTTAAAGAAGAAGTTGGTGAGGAGAGGATAAGGTCTGCCAGGTGGAGGAGAATGTTAGTAGAGGGGAAACGATTGGGTCTTTGTTCAAGGAGGAACCAGTGGGCTGGTGAAGGATGGAGGTTGTAGGAGGGAACTTTGTGCTATTTTGTGCTATACCCACACCCTATATAGCTTGCTTTAATCAGTTAGGCATAGACACAAATTAAAACAGCTTGTATATCAGTGGTGAGTCTATCAAACAAGTTGGTTGACTGAAGGCCTTATCAGTGCGCACCAAGAAACATTCTAAGAAGTGTTTCAACAATTCATAGTACCTACAGCATTTTTATTTTCTCATGACACAATACATACTTGTGGAGTTTAAATAAATCATCATTGATCAACATCTCTGTAACCTTTTATCTTTCCCCAGAGTTAACTTTAACCTTACATTTCCTGATGTTTTGAAAATCTCTCTTATATGAATAAAAAATAGATACCATAGATGTCAATCACCCTCCAGGGAGAATTGATGGGGTGTCCATTAACTCTTGGGAGACTTGTCTGCTAAACACAATGGCAAAGAGCAGCTGTAATCTCAAGGTTGCAATGGATAAGAACCTAGACAGAACTGCAAACGACTATCCGGCTCCCCCGCCCACCCCCCCAATAGATAAGGAAGCCTTCTTTTCAGCAGGCTCTATTAGTTTTAGTTATTTTAACTAAGCTGTGCTGTGAAGGATAAATACATTGACACATCGATTTATGAACTTCCTAACATTCCATGGTGGCCATTGTTCACATCAGGCCTCCCCAATATGTGAGCTCTGGGGTTAACCAGATTATAACCTACTCATTTTATCTATAATTATCAAAGTTCCTGACAACAGAGGTGTAAAGGGACTGGACGTCCATGAGGTTATGGCAGCCTAGGAATTGTACGTTATTGAAGGGTTGCAGATGTTGGTTGGAAGGAATTGGAAAAGGGAAAAAGGTGGAATCGAGGTTGACATCTATATATTACTAAAACTCTTATCTTGTGTATCTGTGGGTTTGTGGGTTTGTGGATAAATTTGTTCCCAAAATACAGCCAAAACGGTACACCATAGCGCAACAAGTTTATGCCCACCCTTCTCACCATTCCCCTGCGGTCTCAATTAATCAAGTTTTGTTACATTTTAAAAACAATTAACTTACTAAACTTTAATAAATGTGCTCCGCTCCCCCCCCCTCCCCCCTGCTAGGAGGACCGTCCCCCGTCCCGGCATGCCCCATCCCTGACCTTCCTCACATGGTGCAGCACTGTGGCAGATGATCAAATAAGATGGCCGTCGCCCCCGAGCTGCCGCTGCAGGAGAGGTTTCCGCCCAACGGGTCTACGGCTCTCTCTGGCTGACACGATGGCCGCCTGGGGACAAGGTGCGTGGCTCCCTCTCTCCTTTCCTCTCCCCCTTCGCCGCCCAAGAGGACACTCTCCGGCCAGCAGCGGGTCCACGGATCGTCAGTTGTGGGAGGGTTGTCGGTCCTGCAATAGAGGTTTGCACTCAACAGTGGTCGCCGCGCCCGCTGGAGAGATATACCCTAAAACTGCAGAGCAACAGCCAATCAGACTGCATTTGGACTGTGTTCAGACATCATGGGAAGAAGGTTCATAATACTCCAAATGTGATCTAATCAAAGTCCTATACTGTTGCAACATGGCTTAATGAATGTCACACTCAATGTCCTGATCGAGAAAGGAAAGCATATCAAATGCCCTCTATACCATTCTACCACTTGTGTTACTAATTTCAGGGAGTTATAGACGAGGACGGCAAGATCCTTCTGCTCACTCTCTTCCCACCGCCATCTTTCCACTGCCCAATGCAGTGCACCACGTCATCCACCAACCACCACTGTAAATGGACACCTCCGTGCTCTGTGACCAAAATCTGTTATAAAGAAGTCCGTACCGACAAGAGTACACTATATATATATATATATATATATCACAAGACCAAAGGTCGCAACATAGATCCCTGCGTATCTCCATTGGTCACATACTGTATCTCCGGTCTGAATGTCCTCCATTGTCCTGCCATCACGCTCTGTCATCTGCCAGTAAGCCAGTTATAGATCCAAATGAACAAGTCACTGTCAATCGTGTGCATTTTAATCTTCTGGGTCAGGCTACCATGGAGAACATTATTAAATGCCTTACTGAAATACATGCAGACAACATCCACTGCATTACCCACATCAATCACCTTTGTCACACCCTAAAAAAAACTTGACCAAGTTTGTAAGACACAAACTTGCTGTTACATTATAAGGCATATTTAAACCATGCTGACTGTCCATACTAAACCCATTGTCTTCCAAATGGGAGTAAATCCTATCCTGAAGTATCATATCTAATACCTTTTCTATCACTTATAAGAGGCTTACAGCTCTACTGTCTCTACTTCCCCTTTTGTACAAAGCACCAACCTTGGCCACTCTATAGACCTCCAGACCTCATCTGGAGCTAGGGAAGATGCAGAGATCTTCATCAAAGCTTCCACAATCTCCTTTCATTCCTCTCACTAACTGATCTTACTGTTGTAAATAACTCATTTCAAAACTTGGCTACATCCCCTGACTCCAAGTAGTCATTTATCCTTGAGCGATCCTACCTTCTTCCAGGATATCCACTTGTTTTTAATGCAGGTAGAAAAAGCATTGAGATTTCCAATAATCCAAATCACCAAATCTATTTTATGGCTCTTTTTTGCCATTCTAATTTCCTGCTCAAGTTCAGATGCAACTCTTCCCTCTTGCACACGTCATCACTGGAACAATTTTGCCAGGTCCATGGATTAGAAAGATTAAGAGCGATATGGGCAAAACATGGTTAAATATGATTAGCTGAGATGGGGGTATCTTGATCAGTATGGATGAGTTAGGCTGGCGGGCCATTTTCCACATTGTATAAATCTATGATGCTATTACATTAAATCATAGCAAGGAATTCATTTTGATGTGGAATGACTTACTTGAAAGGTTGGTAGATGAAAATTCAATTACACCCTCCAAAATGGATTTGAGATAAAGCTTTAATCTGGAGAATTTGCACAGTTGGGTGGAAAGGGTGGGATTAATGGGATAGATGGTTCAAAGTGGCAGGCGGGGGTGGAGGGGGGGGGGCAGATTGGGGCGGCACAGTGGTGAAGCATTAGAGTTGCTGCCGTAGAGCACCAGATTCCCAGCTTTAATTCCCGGTTTCAACCAATTTTTTTATCCATGTCAGTATCCTACCCCCAATACCATGTGTTCTAATTTTTCCCACTAATCTCCTATGTGGGACCTTGTCGAAGACTTTCTGAAAGTCCGGGTACACTACATCCACTGGCTCTCCCTTGTCCATTTTCCTAGTTACATCCTCAAAAAATTCCAGAAGATTAGTCAAGCATGATTTCCCCTTCGTAAATCCATGCTGACTTGGAACAATCCTGTTACTGCTATCCAAATGTTCCGCAATTTCTTCTTTTATAATTGACTCCAGCATCTTCCCCACCACTGATGTCAGGCTAACTGGCCTATAATTTCCCGTTTTCTCTCTCCCTCCTTTCTTAAAAAGTGGGATAACATTAGCTACCCTCCAATCCACAGGAACTGATCCTGAATCTATAGAACATTGGAAAATGATCACCAATGCGTCCATGATTTCTTGAGCCATTTCCTTGAGTACCCTGGGTACAGCAGACCATCAGGCCCTGGGGATTTATCAGCCTTCAGTCCCATCAGTCTACCCAACACCATTACATACCTATAAAAAGGAAATGAGGTTATATTTATTTAGCTACAAGCGGCAAATCTGCATAATTCATTGCCACAGACAGCTGTGGAGGATTAGACTGGATATTTTTAAGGCAGAGATTGATAGGTTCTTGTTAAGGAAGGACATCAAAGGTTAGTGTGAAAAGATAGTAGAATGGGGAGAGAAGGAAAAATAGCCATAATTGAATGGCGGAGTAGACTCCATAGGCTGAATAGTTTAATTCTGTTCCTCCATCTTATGTGCTGTGGATCTTTCCGTAAATTGCTTCAGCTTTCACATAAAAACCATCAGCAGTATTACGCGAAAGACCACGTTCTCATCTGTGCTTATCGCATCTCCATCTTTAGATCAGCTTGTGATTGTGGGGAAAATGCCTTTGGATGCAATTGCAACCTTTGATTGGTGGTTATTAGAATTAGTTCATTGGTCAAAAACCAACACCTTGATTGGTTGTTGTTGAATCCATAAAGAAGAACTTTATGCAAATTTAATTAGTCACAATGCACAATCACTACCTGAAATCAGGATAATATTCGTATTTTCAAAAGTCCCGCAAAAACGTTTTTAAATGTCACAATTTAAAAACCGTTAGATCCAAGTTCCATCAAGACAATAGTAGGCTTCCAAATAAAGCATTTTTATTCAAAAGGCTGCACTTTTTAAAAATACCATAAATTTATGTTCAACCAAGTTGGTCTATCTGGGATTTTTCTTGCCTGATGTCATTTAACTCGGAAGTTACTCCCTACAGATTATTCAATAGTTTACAAAACCTTTTAGAAAATTGCCATTTGACTTTGAGAAAGGGGAATTTAATTAAAGTTTTTCGTCATGACAAGGGAACTTTGGGCAGGAATTCAGTGTCGGCAGGAGATACGGTAATTTTTGCCTGTGTAAAATTATTTATGGAGTCAATGTAAACCACCCGCTTAGTACGATATTGGCTTATGCTTGTTTGTCCTGTTGGCGTACCACCCCCTTCACAAGGACCGTTCTGGTAATCAAAAATGATTGAAAGCAATATTAAACAGCGCGAAAATAACTCCGACAGAACGATTTTCAACGATTTTCTTGGGCAACAGCATAACTTGTTGTTGACCATTTTTGCCTGATATATTGTAACAGTTCGTTCACCAATCCCTTTATTCTCGGTGCGTTTTAATGTGCTATATTCCTTTTCTTTTTAATTCGTAGTGATCAAGGGAACTCAGCATTCAGATCACTTTGAGAGCGCTAATCCGGTAGCAACATGATAAGTTTGATTCTTATTTTGGAGAAACCATGAAAAATCTAGATTGGTTCGAATTGAATAGCATTCGACACGATTGGTACATTCCCCTCTTTATTGTATTCGCATTTTTGCTTTTGAAATTGTGATTGACAATGCAAATAAGTTAATCAAGTCAAGTCAAGTCAAGTCAAGTTTATTTGTCACATACACATAGAAGATGTGTAGGGAAATGAAAGTGGCAATGCCTGCGGATTGTGCAATAAAATTACAATTACAGCATAAAAATTAAAATTAATACAGAAAAAAATTAGTCCCTGGAGATATAATAGTTAACAGTCCTGATGGCCTGTGGGAAGAAACTCCATCTCATCCTCTCCGTTTTCACAGCATGACAGCGGAGGCATTTGCCTGACCGTAGCAGCTGGAACAGTCCGTTGCTGGGGTGGCAGGGGTCCCTCATAATCTTGCTTGCTCTTGATCTGCACCTCCTGATGTACAGGTCCTGCAGGGGGGCGAGTGTAGTTCCCATGGTGCGTTCTGCCAAACGCACTACTCTCTGCAGGGCCTTCCTGTCCTGGGCAGAGCTGTTCCCAAATCAGAGTGAGATGTTGCCGGACAACATGCTCTCTACAGCCCCAGAGTAGAAGCATTGAAGGATCCTCAGAGATGCTCTGAATTTCCCCAGCTGTCTGAGGTGGTAAAGGCGCTGCCTTGCCTTACCCACCAGTGCGGCAATGTGTGTTGTCCATGTCAAATCCTCTTTGATGTGGACTCCCAGGTATTTAAAGCTGCTCACCCTATCCACAGTAGACCCATTTATTTCCAGTGACGTGTACGTCCTTGGATGTTGAGCCCTTCTCAAGTCCACAATCAGCTCCGTATTTTTGACTTTCAAGAGGAGGCTATTGTCCCGACACCAGAGTGCCAGATCAGTCACCTCGTCCCAGTAGGTCTTCTCATCGTTGTCAGAGATCCGGCCCACCACCACAGTGTCATCAGCAAACTTGATGATGGAATTTGAGCTGAACTTGGCCACACAGTCATGTGTATACAGGGAGTACAGTAGGGGGCTAAGGACGCAACCCTGGGGGGATCCTGTGTTCAGGGTGAGGGGGTTAGATGTATGTCCCCCCATCCTGACCACTTAGGGACTGGCGGTGAGAAAGACCAGGACCCAGGCACACAGAGGAGTGTTAAGCCCCAGTTGCAGCAGCTTCTCAGCAAGTCTGGTTCTGAACATATGAGCCAAAATATGTTCCAGAGGCTGTTGGACCAACGCTCTCAAAGTGACATGAATGTTGATGGCGGGTGAAGGAATTCCTTGCAGTTTCCGGGATTGCTCTTTACCGTCCACCTCCGCCCCATAAAAGCGGCTGCTACTGCTCCTCGCTCCTCTAGTTTCAGCAATAGAGAGGAGAAAAGAGCGGTTTCTGGGCTACCAACATGGCTGAGAACCAGAAGGTGGAAGATGTCAGCGATTCTGGCGGAGGAGGCGGGGGAAGCAACACCATCCCGCCTCTGGCGTGGCCAGCACCGGATAAGGGTGCGGCTGTGAAGAAATGGCGGCAACGACAACAACAACAGCCGCAGGCCCAGCCTATGCAGCGGCCCAAGAAGGCGCTGGTCGGCCCCACCGTTCCGGAGCGCGTCCTGTCGGTGGCGGCGTCCAGAAAGCAGCGACATGGCATTTTGCTGGCCGCCCTGAAGAAAGCGCTGTTGGCCACGGGTTACGACGTGAGCCGTAACAACAACCGCTGGTGCAGAGCAGATCACTGGTGCGGACCAGTGGCACCGGCGCCTCCGTCTCCTTCAGGTTCAACGGCGCCCAAGCGGGAGAAGAAAACGAGGTCGTCGGCGAAGGGGAAGGGCCCCAAGCGCCAAATCAAACCGTGGAGGACCGTTGCTGCACCAAGGCCCGATCCTGTCTCCAGCCCCGGATGGCGCGGGACTACCGCCGGCACGGGCCGGGCAGACGAAGAATGGCGGTCCGCGGACGGATCCAGCGGCCGGTGGGGCGCCCACGCAAATCCGGACCCAGACGCCGGTAAAGGGAACCACCCTCACCTGTTGACGGTGTCGCCTTGAGGGGAATTAAATGTGTAACGGTCTATTATAAAATGGCTCTTTGAAGAGCCACCAAACAATCAAGAAATCAGCAAATCCGTTCCAGGGGAGGACGACATGTAACCCTTCTATTCGACCTGCCCAAGATCTAACAACTTGTAGATTTAATATCAATTTCGCCACAAAGCCCTCCAACAGAATTACTTTAAGTAGTCACCGAGTTACAAAGCTTCGCTTCTATTGAGTGGTTGCACGGCAGGTGAGGTCATGCCCTCTGATCTGCGCTGTTGCCACGCAATGCTGTCTGGAGGGCACGCCATGTACTGCAGACAAGTGCTAACCAGGGCAGGGGTTCCCAACCTTCTTCGTCCCATTTACCCCTGGCATCTTTTCAAAAATAAGTTTACCTCCACCCTGTTTTGTTCAGTAATTTGCATTTACACTTCGACCATAATAAAGCAACCGACAAAGGGGAAATGTTAAAATACTGTTTTTAACATTATTATTTTAAGTTCAAATAACATTAGGGCTTTCAGTGCAGCGGGCTCGGGTGGTCTTCTCCCATCAGCGCGTCTCTGGCTCCCTCCTGGCACTCCGAGTGTCCCGACACCTCTCCCCCTTCCTGCGCTCCTCGCTCCTCCAGGCTCAGTGCCCGTGCTCTGCGCCTCGCTTCCTGCGGCTCTTCGGCCCCTCACCGCTCATGCTGCCCCTACAGCCCTTCTCTCTGCTCGCCATCTCCGTCAGCCGGGGTCCGCTTCCACTTGGCCACTGCTCAACATCTCGTGGCTGGGGCCGCCGAGCAGAGCCGTGGCCTGGTCCTCCGCTCCGGCTGCCACCACTGTCGATCGGCCTCTCCCCGGTCCTCTTCCTCCTCTTCTTCGGGCTCGACACTCCACCTTCCACCGCCTCCTCCAAGGCCGTCGAGTGCGGCTCTCTGGGCCCTTTGCCCTCAGGTCCCGGCGGGTTGCCGACCTCCAGCGCTCGCTGCTTCTGCCCCTGCAAACCCTCCAGGCCCCTCGGCTCACGTTCTTCCCACTGCTCCTCTCCCAGCTCGCTGAAACCCCTCCTTTCCTCCTCTTCTCCCCGCGGTCGGAGGCCCTCTGCTTCTCGGCTATGCTCTCCTGCCTCCCTTCCCGGCCGCGTTTCCCCTTCTCCTGCCGGCTGGCCAGATGTCTTCCCAGCTGTTTCTAGCCCTTCTCCTGATTCCTGTTCCTCTGCCGGATCCTCCAGCTTCTTCCTCATTTTTTACAGCACAAAAATTGGCCTTTTGGTGGCTTTTTAAAGGTAAGAATGTCCGTGTCGGATGTGTTGGTAGTGTATGCTGGAGGCTGCCATGTCCTCCAGATGGCCTGAGCGACTCCGTGCGTCATGCACTTTGACCTCACGACCTTATGTGCAATCACCTAATACCTACATTAACAACTAATCAAATTGTGTAAATTATGGGTGTCACAGAGCAAATTTATCAAATCCATTCGTTGTTTTATTTGCTCGGTGCATTTGAAGATTAGATGATTATATTTGACGTAAGGTCTTAAATAAGAACTGTAGCAATTCTTTTTGTTCTAGACGATTTGACGAGGCAAATAAACGAATAACGGCAGGAAATAGATATATTGATCTGGATTTAATTTCTTCAGTAGCTGGCGACGTCGCTATTAACCTATTAAATTGATTAAAAGAGATGCACGTAATCCCTGTGGGCTTTGTAGAAATAAACTGAGACAAGAAAATATCGCAATTTTCTCCATTTGAACTTGAATAATCGAATGAATTAGATGTGTCACCTCAATTATATCTATAACTTACTGATATGGGATTTAAGGAGCTAAGAGCAGAATGAAAATGGAGCAACACAATGGGATGACTTTAGACATGGCCTCAAATTCAACATATGCAGAGGACAAATAAATGTTTAGGAAAGAACTGCAGCTTTAAATCGTCTCAAAATGCTGGAGTAACTCAGCGGACCAGGCAGCATCTCGTTAGAGAAGGAATGGGTGACGTTTCGGGACGAGCCCCTTCTTCAGACAAATAAATGTTTGAAGTTACCAGGGACAAGATTTATATTCTATTGATTGTATATTGAATGTCAAGTTGAGGAAGATTCTGGGCTTGAAGCATTGATTGTTTCTTTTTGGACATTGTTTTGAAAATTACAATGGGCAACACACATTGCCGCACTGGTGGGTAAGGCAAAGCAGCACCATTACCACCTTAGACAGCTGAGGAAATTCAGAGTGTCTCTGAGGATCCTTCATTGCTTCTACTCTGGGGCTGTAGAGAGCATCCTGTCCGGCAACATTACAGTCTGGTTTGGGAACAGCTCTGCCCAGGACAGGATGGCCCTGCAGAGAGTAGTGCGTTCAGCAGAACGCACCATGGGAACTACACTCGTCCCCCTGCAGGACCTATACGTCAGGAGGTGCAGATCCAGAGCAAGCAAGATCATGAGTGTAATGTATTCATGCATATTCATGTGCCATGTTAATGAGTGGGTGAATGCTGGGTAAATAAAGGCTGGTGCGATTCAGGCAACGAACGTGTGAGTGTACTTTATCTTTATGCCGTGTTGAACATAACAAAATTGGCGACGAGGATGGGATTGTGGAGGAGACTGAGTTTGTTTTGCATAGCTTTTGTACTGCTAAGTTTTAGGTGCTTTGCTACACCAGAACAGGCAGGAAATCTGAGCTTGTGCAAGAAAAAAACCTCTCCTCGTTCCCTTGTTTAAAAAAAAAAGAGAGAGGGACAAAATGGCAGCGTCCACGGGCTACATCGGAAGCCTGGGCATCTTTGACAAAAGTAGAGAGCCGTTCAGCTCCTATATGGAGAGAGCAAACATGTTCTTCATGGCAAACAACATCACGGAGACCACTGGTGAAGGAGAGGTAGTGGCTGCAACAAACAAGGCCGTTCGTGAACGCATGAAAGCGATTCTGCTCACGGAGATCAGACCTGAAGTGTACTCGTGAATATCCTTGCGCCCATAAAGGCAAAAGATGTACCTTTCCGTGACATTATGAAGAAGTTGGAGGAGCACTTCAACCCAGAGCCTCTGGAAATTGCAGAAAGCTACAAATTCAGCACGAGAAACCAGAAGCAAAACGAGACAATCAGTGAGTACATTGTTGCCTTGAAAAACTTAACGTTGCACTGTAACTTTGGAACCTTTCTCGAACGCGCACTATGCGACAGATTTGTTTGTGGTCTAGTGGACGAACGAATTCAGTCCAGACTCATGAGCACTCCTGATCTTACATTTGAGATAGCATGCAAGATTGCTACTACAATGGAGATGGCACAAAGAATGCTCGTGAGTTTCGTTCACTACATACTGCAGTGGCCGTGTATACACACAAAGCAGTGCCTATGGCCAATCCAAAAGGGGCCAAAGTGAAACCGAAGTATGGCGGGGAGCCGAGTGCAGCCAGTTGTTATCGTTGCAACGGTAATCACCCATCCCAATCCTGTCAGTTCAAAACAGCTAAGTGCTATAACTGCCAGAAGAAAGGCCATATCGCCTCAGCATGTCGGGCCAAGCTTACAGTGAGAAACACATGACAACACCAGAAAAGAGTTCACAACTTAGAGATGAACCCAGATGACAATGAACTTGGGTTGTACATCATTCATGCAACTGATGCAACTGATGTCAATAAGCCTACAACCAGGACTTTCGAATTAAACTATTGGTTAATGTACAGTTAATTGATATGTGCATTGACACGGCAGCAGACTGTTCGGTCATGAGCAAAGACCTGTATGAAACAAAGTTCTCACAGACACCATTGTCTGAGTTGTAAGGTCAAGCTGAGAACCTACTCATGGGGAAGCCTTGGAGACGTGCGGACAAATGAATTGTAAAGTTCAGTGTAATGGACAGTCAGTAACACTGCCCATCATAGTGGCCAGCTACAGAAATAAACCAACCCTCCTTGGAAAGGATTGGCTGAGTAAAATAAAATTAGACTGGGAGAACATTTTCAGCATTGATGTGTCGTAAGCAAACACGCTGAAATATTTGCTGATAGTTACACGGGAATAACAGGATACTCTGCACACATTCGACTGCAGCAAGATGTGACACCTGTGTATTGTCGACCAAGACCGGTACCATATGCGCTAAAGCAACAAATGGATGTAGAACTCAACAGGTTGGAGCGGAATGGAGTACTCGTGAAGACAGACCAGAGCAACTGGGCAACGCCAGTTGTGGCTATGCTCAAGGCTGACAAAACTGTTCGACTATGCGGTGACTACAAAGTCACAATCAACCAAGCTGTTGACGACGAACAGTATCCTTTGCCAACCTCGCAGGATCTGTACGCAGAACTTAGCGGAGCAAGAGTCTTCACTAAGCTGGCTTTGTCTCACGCTTATGCCCAACTCAATGTTGACAAAGAAAGTCAGCAGTGCTTGACCATCAACACACATAAGGGCTTGTATTCATACACAAAGCTGCCCTATGGTGTGAAATCTTCCCCGAAAATCTTTCAGTCCGTCATGGACAAAATGTTGCAAGGCATTCCGCACTGTGTGTGCAACCAGGATGATCTACTGATATTCACAGTGGGCATGGAAGAACATCTGGAGATACTCGAGCAAGTTCTCACACGATTGAACTGCCACAACGTCAAACTACGAAAGAGCAAATGTACATTTGCACAATCAGAGGTGATCTACCTTGGACTCAAAGTAGATTCCAACAGACTACGCCCTGTGAAGGTGAAATTTGAAGCAATTGCGAATGCTCCAAAGCCCAACAATGTGTCAGAGCTACGATCATTCCTTGGGATGGTGCAGTTCTATGCACGATTCCTTCCAGATTTAGCAACCGTGCTAAAGCCACTACATCATCTGTTACAAAAGAATGAGAATTGGATGTGGGGAAAGGAACAACAACATGCATACGACATCTGCAAGAAAAACCTGACAAGTGACAAACTCCTTGTTCACTACGACACGACGCGTGAGATGAAACTTGCTTGTGATGCTTCAAGTTATGGTGTAGGTGCAGTGATTTGCCACGTAATGGATGACGGACAGGAAAAGCCTATTGCTTTTGCCTCCCGCACCCTATCACCAAGTGAGCGCAACTATGCACGGATAGAAAAGGAAGCACTCAGCATTGTGTTCGGAATCAAGAAATTCCACCAGTTTCTTCTTGGCAGACCATTCACCCTTGTGACTGATCACAAACCACTACTCACGATACTGGGTCCCAAGTCAGCTATACCTTCCATGGCGGCATCAAGGATGCAGCGCTGGGCAATTCTGTTGTCCCAGTATGACTACAAGGTGGAGTACAGAAGCTCCAAATGCAACGCAGTCGCAGATGCGTTGTCCCGATTGCCCCATGAGAACTCTGATGTGGGAAGCGAGAACTCAATCTACAAACTGCAAGTCGTAGATGAAGACTTTCCAGTGATTGCAACAGAAATTGCAGCTGAAACAGAGAAGGACACTGTGCTGAAGAGTGTCTATGAACAGACATTGAATGGTTGGACTGAAGTCGAGAGTGGATCAAACTCGGAACTGAAGCCTTTCTATAATCGACGCCATGAATTATCATGTGAGCAGGGATGCATAAACTGGGGTTACAGAGTGGTTGTACCAGAGTCTTTAAGAAACAAGATTATGTACGAACTTCATGCCGAACATCCTGGCATAGTAAGCATGAAGTCAATTGCTAGAAGTTTTGTGTATTGGCCTGGTATAGACAGTGACATTGAGTCACTGGTGAGCAAATGTAGCGTGTGTCAAAATTGCCGGAGTAAACCACCAAAAACACCACTGCAACCCTGGTCATGGCCAAGTAGACCGTTTCAGAGAGTTCATGTAGACCTTTGTGAAAAGGGTCATGATAATTTTCTGGTACTAGTAGATAGTCATTCCAAACGGATTGAGGCTAAGCATATGGGGTCAAGCACTACTGCTGAGCGTACCATAGACGAGTTGAGATCAATTTTTGCATGTCATGGTTTACCAGAAGAACTTTTTTCTGATAACGGACCTCAGTTTCGTTCAGAACAGTTCAAAGAGTTCATGCAGCATAACGGGGTAAAACACACACTTGTTCCTCCATACCATCCAGCCTCCAATGGGGCGGTGGAAAGGTCTGTTAGAGTAGTCAAAGAGGCTCTCAAGAAACAGGTTTTGCAGGGTAGTTCAAAGCTCAGCATGAAACATCGTTTGGCTAGTTTCTTGCTGAAGTACAGAACCACACCACACACAACTACGGGTTATTCACCTGCAGAACTGTTGATGAAGAGAAGGCTAAGAATACGCCTAAGTCTAGTTCAACCCAATTTGGCCTCAAGAGTTGAGCAAAAACAGTTAAGTCAAAAACACCACTTTGACTTCCACAAAAAGGAGAGGAACTTCAAACCAGATGAGCAAGTTCGTGTGCTCAGTCCTCCCAACAAGTCCAGTCGAGACAAATGGGATGTTGGGAAAATAGTGGAAGTGTGTGGAACAAAAAGATACTTAGTGGATGTTGGAGACAAGATCAAAAGTGTTCATGTGGATCAAATGATTCCAGCCAAAGATGAACCAAAAACTGAGCATGAATTCCTAAACCCTGAGTATTCATCTGAAAGTGAGTTAGAAAAGACTATTGTGGTTGATACACAAAATTCAGTGAGTACAGATAAAGAAACAGACTTCTCTAGTCAAGGTCAGCGTACTAACATAGAGCCAAACAAGCTAACAGTTGAGTCTACACGTACATCTGTTACGCCTTTTGCACCTGTTACTGTTAAACGACCAGGCAGGAACCGCAAACCAGTAATTAGGTTAAATTTGTAAATATGGTTAAAAGTATTGATTTAAATCAAGTATCACAACACCAAAATTGTAACTGAGTACTTGGATTTAATACTTAAAAAAAGGGAGAGCAGTGTAATGTATTCATGCATATTCATGTGCCATGTTAATGAGTGGGTGTTCTTAGAGCCAGGAATGCTGGATAAATAAAGGCTGGTGCGATTCAGACAACGAACGTGTGAGTGTACTTTATCTTTATGCCGTGTTGAACATAACAATGAGGAACCCCTGCCACCCCAGTAATGGACTGTTCCAGATGCTACGATCAGGCAAACGCCTCCGCTGTCACGTTGTGAAAACGGAGAGGATGAGATGGAGTTTCTTCCCACAGGCCATCAGGACTGTCAACTTTTATAACTCCAGAGACTACATTTTTGTCTACACTATAGTAACTTATTAACTTTATTTATATGCTGTAACTGTAATTCTTTTTTGTGCACAATCCGCAGGCATTGCCACTTTCATTTCACTGCACATCGTGTATGTGTATGTGACAAATAAACTTGACTTGACTTGACTTGACACCAACAAAGTTATTGATCAATTAGAGTCTCATTTAAAACTCGAGTGACTCTTAAATGGCAGCTTCAGATGAAATCTCTACTTGGAGCTGGTAGACGTGGTGACCACTTTCATAAATTCCGAGATGGCGGATATCGCCAGTTCCCCGGGCAGCAGGAGGCGGATGGAACTCTGAATCTCCCGGGCGGCGGGTGTATTGCACCAGATGGGAGGCCTCGGAGTCGAGGTGCTCGAAAATGCCTGTCGAATGAGTTGATGACACTCATGGCCTTGGAGGAGATGCTCGTGGTGGGATGGACCTGTTTTAGCACCTGGTAGATGTAGTCGCTGTAACTCTTCTTCCTGCTCATCTTCATGGTGGTTTTCTCCGAGCTCTTCTTTGAAATGAAGCCTTTGGAACTCGCTGCCAAGGCACTTGTGGAAACAGCGACAGGCACTAAAAAGTGTTCACACCTGCCCAATTCAAAATAAAATCCCGATGAAGTATCAGGTCAGTGCCACTCCCCGGCGCCTCTCTGATATAGGCAGCGGTATGCAAATGAGGGATGAAAAATCACTACTTCCTATTGTGACACTAATCCTTGTTCATCTGCACTAATCACAGCAGGGGCCGGCTTGTCTTTTGCAACTACAAAGGGAAAGGGAGAACTTTAACATGGCGGAGAAGAATCCTGTCATTTAATATCCAGATTACACATTAAAACTTCATCTACAGTGACAACCGCGTTCAAATTCATTGAATTCAATTGCAAAAAATACCTAAAATAAATTTTTGGTGAGCCTCGAGATATTGAAATTCAACTCTCCTTGAAAGGAAAAGGAATGGCTGTGCGGAAAATCCATGTCAAAAGAATGAATTCTGCAGCAACGTCAAAATGCATTAAAACAAATCCCAAGGTAAAAATGTTTTGCCTGGTGTCGTTGAACCAGGCTGGTTATATTTTTGGTTTGGGTTTAGGTTTGGTTTTATTGTTATTATTATGTTCAATGAAAAACTTTGTTGTGCATGCCATCAGTCAAGTCAGATAAAACTATAGATAAATAAAATCAAGACAAACTCGAGTACAATAAGTAGGACAAAGGGGAAGGAAAAATGGACCAGGCGCTGCTCCAAGCGGCCGAACGCAGAGATTGGACGTAGTCTGCAGCGGCACGGAGCTTGCTTGGAGTAGTGGTGGAGGACATCAACATCACAATAGGAAATAGACAGTAGGTGCAGGAGTGGGCCATTCAGCTCTTTGAGCCAGCACTGTCATTCAATGTGATCATGGCTGATCATTCACAATCAGTACTCCGTTCCTGCCTTCTCCCATATCCCCTGACTCTGCTATCTTTAAGAGCTCTATCTAGCTTTCTCTTTAAAGCATCCAGAGAATTGACCTCCACTGCCTTCTGAGGCAGAGAATTCCACAGATTTACGACTCTCTGACTGAAAAATAAATTCCTCATCTCTGTTCTAAATGGCCTACCCCTTATTCTTAAACTGTGGCCCTGGTTCTGGACTGCCAGCATTGGGAACATGTTTCCTGCCTCTAATGGGTCCAATCCCTTAATAATCTTATATGTTTCAATAAAATCCCCTCTCATCCTTCTAAATTCCAGCATACACAAGCCTAGGATGGCGGGACTGTCATATGAGGAAAAATTGAAAAGACTAGGCTTGTATGCACTGGAGTTTAGAAGGATGAGAGGAGATTTTATAGAACCATATAAAATTATAAAAGGACTGGACAAGCTAGATGCAGGAAAAATGTTCACAATGTTGGGCGAGTCCAGAACCAAAGGCCACACTCTTAGAATAAAGGGGAGGCCATTTTAAACTTAGGTGAGAAAAAACCTTTTCACCCAGAGAGTTGTGAATTTGTGGAATTCTCTGCCACAGAGGGCAGTGGAAGCCAAATCACAGGATGGATTTAAGAGAGTTAGATAGAGCTCTAGGGGCTAGTGGAATCAAAGGATATGGGGAGAACACAGGCACGGGTTATTGATTGGGGATGATCAGCCATGATCACAATGAATGGCGGTGCTGGCTCGAAGTGTCGAATTGCCTCCTCCTGCACCTATTTTCTATGTTTCCATGTTTCTATGTATTATCACCTTGAACTTCACACTGCTTTAATGGTATGATGCATTCCACAGGGATCAGTGCTGGGAACACTGTCTGTACAGACAAGATGAGCTGACCTTTAAGAAGCTACTAAATTTAGAATGTGAAACAGTAAGAATGTACTTTATACTGTTCCAATAAGATGATAATGGAACTGTAACATTACAATCATCAAGGGGAAAGGGCACACTTTAAGCAAGGAGAGAAGGCAAAATGAATGATGTTGATAATAACCTCTGAAATTGTAATGTGTAGGAAGGAACTGTCGCTGCTGGTTTAACATAGAAACATAGAAACATAGAAAATAGGTGCTGGAGTAGGCCATTTGGCCCTTCGAGCCATCACCTCCATTTAACATGATCATGGCTGATCATCCAAAATCAGTACTTCGTTCTGGCATTTTCGCCATATCCCTTGATTCCCTTGGCTCTAAGAACTAAATCTAACTCTCTCTTGAAAACATCCAGTGAATTGGCCTCCACTGCCTTCTGTGGCAGAGAATTCCACGGAATTACAACTCTCAGGGTGAAAAAAAGTTTTTCCTCCTCTCAGTCCTAAATGGCCGACCCTTTATTCTTAAACTGTGACCTCTGGTTCTGGACTCCCTCAACATCAGAAACATTTTTCCTGCATCCTCCCTGTCCAATCTTCTAAGAATTTAAATGTTTCTATGATATCCCCTCATCCTAAATTCCAGCGAATACAAGCACAGTTGACCCATTCTTTCATCGTATGCCAGTCCTGCTATCCCGGGAATTAACCTGGCAAACCTACGCTGCACTCCCTCAATAGCAATAATGTTCTTCCTCAAATTAGGAGACAAAATTGCATACAATACTCCAGGTGCAGTCTCACCAGGGCCCTGTACAACTACAGTAGGATCTCCTTGCTCCTAAACTCAAATCCTCTCGCAATGAAAGCCAACATGCCATTAGGTTTCTTCACTGCCTGCTGCACCTGCATGCTTACTTTCAGCAACTGATGTACAAGCACACCCAGGTCTTGTTGCACTTCCCCTTCTCCTAATCTGACACCATTCAGATAATAATCTGCCTTCCTGTTCTTGCCACCAAAGTGGATAACCTTACATTTATCCACATAATACTGCATCTGCCATGCATCTTCCCACTCACCCAACCTGTCCAAGTCACCCTGCATCCTCATAGCATCCTCCTCGCAACTCACACTGCCACCCAGCTTTGTGTCATCCGCGGACTTGGAGATGTCACTTTTAATTGCCTCATCTAAATCGCTAATATATATTGTAATTAACTGGTGTCACAGCACTGAGCCTTGCAGCACCCCACTAGTCACTGTCTGCCATTCTGAAAAGGACCCGTTAATTCCTACTCTTTGCTTCCTGTCTGTGAACCAGTTCTCTATCCATGTCAATATCCAACCCCCAAAACCATGTGCTCTAATTTTGCACACTAATCTCATGTGTGGGACCTTCTCAAAGTCTTTTTGAAAGTCCAGATACACCACATCCACTGGCTCTCCCTCGTCCATTCTACTTGTTACATCCTCAAAAAATTTCAAAAGATTAGGCAAGCATGATTTCCATTTCATAAATCCATTCTGACTTTGACTGATCCCATCACTGCTTTCCAAATGCGCTGCTATAACATCTTTAATAATCGACTTCAGCATCTTCCCCACTACCGATGTAAAGCTAACTGGTCTAGAATTCCCCGTTTTCTATTTTCCTCCTTTCTAAAAAAATGGAGTTACATTGGCTGCCCTGCAGTCCAGAGGAATTGATCCAGAGTCGAGAGAACATTGGAATATGTTCACCAATTAATCTACAATTTCTAGGGCTACTTCCTTGAGTACTCTGGGTTGCAGTCCAGCTTTAAACCGAAGATAGACGCAGAAAGATGGAGTAACTCAGCGGGTCGTGTAGTATCTCTAGAGAAAAGGAATAGGTGACGTTTCAGGTCAAGATCTTTCTTCAGACTGAGAGTCTTAACTATTAAATATCACGCACGACACACTTTATGCACAATTACCTTCTCCGACCATGCCTAAAAAGGGGCTGAAGAAAGCGGCCACTAAAATGAGAAATAAGTGAAAATATGTAGAAAGACAAGGAGGCAGAGCTACAGTATCTATATCTGCAAAGTGCTGAAGCGGGTTCACCCGGATACGGGCATCTCTTCCTCGGCCATGAGGATCAACTCGTTCGATGATGACATCTTTGAGCTCATCACCTTCGAGGCATCCCGCCTTATCCGGGAAACAGCAGATCATCTCATCTCGGAAGATCCAGATTGTCGTCCGCATTCTGTTGGCCAGGGAACTGGACGGACACACCATCGCTAAAGGAATTAAATCGGTCATCAAATACTCCAGCTGCAAATAAAGGCTTCTGCTTCACCACAGCACAATCCAAAGGCTCTTTTGAGAGCCATGTATAATAATGCAAAAAGACGACAATTTATTTTTGTCGATAACAGAAATTCGGCAATGAGTTAATGAAACACTGACTTTAACCTGATAATTTAATCACGTTAACTCCGTGTTTCATTCAATCAAGTTTAGTTGAGAGATACAACGTGGAAATAGACCCTTTGGCCCACCGAGTCCGCACCAACCAGCGATCACCTGTACGAATAGTGTACACTATTTTGTACACTAGGAACATTTTTCAATTTAAAGGAGCCAATTGACCTAAAAACCTGTCTCTTTGGAGTGCAGTGGAAACCGAATCACCCGGAGAAAACCCACGCGGCCACAGGGAGAACGTACAAACTCCACACAGACAGCACCCGTAGTCAGGGTCGAACCCGGGTCTCTGGTGCTGTAAGGCAGCAAACGTACCGTTGCAGCACTGTGCTGCCCCATGTGAATTAACTATTTGGATTTTGCATGTTTGCAATAAATATAATCATTGAATTCCTGACAAGCTTCAGGATACGATCTTGCTGTAATTTCTAATAATCATCTTCACTGTGTATGATACCATCTACTTTAAGTGTCATAGAGTCTTACAGCATGGAAATAGGCCCTTCAGCCCAATTTGTCCATGCTGACCAAGATGGCCCATTGGTTTGCCCAATGTACATCTAAACCTTTACTATCCATTGACTTGTCTATTTGTATTTTAAATATTGTTATAGTATCTGCCTCAACCACCTCCACTGGTGGCTTGGTCCACATACCAACAACCCTTTGTATGAAAAAAATCCAAAGGTTCCGACTAAATCTTTCCCCTCAACTTGAACTTATGTCCTTTGGTTCTTAATTTCCTGACACCGAGTAAAAGACAATACAAAATTCTATCGCTTCCCTCCATGATTTTATACACCTCTGTAAGTTCACCTCTCAGTCTTCTGCATTTTAATAAGTAATGTCTTAGCCTGTCCAACCTCTCCCTGTAGATCAGGCACTCAATTCATGGCAAGGATTATTTGTATTCTTCTTGCTTAAAGGCATCTTTCCTTTACATTGCCGCTCTTAAGACAGAGCTGTCTACCAGGGGCTACAATGTGAGCCACAACAACGGCCGCTTCAGAAGAAGCACCCGCTAGTGCAAATCAGAGGCATCAATGCCCAGGAATTTTTCCGACTTAATCGTTCAGACCGGCCGCGGGGAAAACATCGTCAAGCTCATCGGGTTCGAAGGACCAGGAGGCCAAGAACCAACCAGCCGCTAAGCTCACCTCGGTGCTTTCCATAAATTTGGGGTGTATCAAGAATTGCCAGGCCTGGAAACTGAGTCCCCATAGGCCCACTGGCCGATCGAAGCCCTGGGTTCGCAGCAGACATCCCAAGACCAAATCCACCAAAGCTAAAATAACAAAGGTGGCCCAAGGCAGGAAGACATCAGGCAAACCCTGACGGAGGCGGCGACCAGCGAATCCAACCGACCGGCTGAAGTGACAAAGCTGTAATCTACCCATAAAACAACGGCTCTTTTCAGAGCAACTAAATCACATAAAAATAGCCGAGTGCCACAACAAAACATTTCATGTATCTGTTTAACTTAAAATCATAAATCCCTATAAATCAGAATAGGCTGGTGTTCTGGAGAGAGATCCAGACTCAAAACATTGCTTGACAATTTCCTCCACAGATGCTGCCTGACCCATTGCGTTCTTCCAGTGCTTTGACTTGGGTGGCGCAGCGATAGAGTTGCTGCCTTACATCGCTTGCAGCCCAGGAGACCCGGGTTCGACCCTGAGTACTTATGTACAGAATTTGTACACTCTCCATGTGACCGGGTGGCTTTTCTCCGAGATCTTTGGTTTCCTACCACACTCCAAATAAGTGCAAGTTTGTTGGTAAATTGCTTTGGTACAAGTGTAAATTGTCCCTAGAGTGTGCAGAGCAGTGTTAATGTGTAGTGATCGCTGGTCGCTGAGGACCCGCTCTAAATTAAATACTAAACTAAACAAATTTCAAATGCAGTTCAGTTCAGTTTAGTTTATTGTCAGGTGTACCAAGGTACAGTGAAAAGCTTTTTGTTGCGTGCTAACCAGTCAGCAGAAAGACAATACATGATTAATCCATTTGTAGTGTACAAACAGGTTTTAAGGGGATAACGTTTTGTGCGATGTAAAGCCAGCAAAGGTTTATTATGCTAAACTTTTATTACAAGAATTGATTCCGAGGTTTGGAATCCCCAAAAAGAAATCAAGTGACAACGGCCCACACTTTACAGGCAAGGTGGTGCTGGAAATGGAATTAACAAAAGTTTTGCAAAACAAACATCATTTCACTTGCCCGCACATTCCACAATTGTATGGAGTAGTCGAGTGGCAAAATGGATTAGTGAAAAATAAATTGGCCAAATTGTGCGATGAGACTTTCTTTTTCCTCCCTTTAAGGTGCTCTGCCATTGTATACGGGGATTGCACGTAAGGTCGTAAGGTCAATGGGCGTGACACACGGAGTCGCTCAAGCCATCTGGAGGACATGGCAACTTCTGGCATACACTAGTAACACATGCAATACGTAAGTTCCTACTTTGAAAAAAAAGCCAAAATGGTCAATTTTTGTGCTGTTCAAAAATGTGGAAGAAGTTGGAGGTTCCGGCGGAGGAAGAGGAACCGGGAGAAGGGCTGCCAAGCCCACGGACGCAAGAAGCAGCTGGGAAGACGTCTGGCCAGCCGGCGAGAGAAGGGGAAACGTGGCTGGGCAGGGAGGCAGGAGAGCAAGGCCGAGAAGCAGAGGGCAGCCGTCCGGGGGGAGAAGAAGCGGAGAAGGAGGAGGAGGAGGAAAGGACGGGGTTGAACGAGCTGGGAGTGGAGCAGCGGGAAGAACCCAAGACAAGGGGACTGGAGGGTCTGCAGGGGCAGAAGCAGTGAGCGCTGGAGTTCGGTGACCCGCCTGAGGGTGAAGGGCCCAGGGAGCCGTGCTCGATGGCCTTGGAGGAGGCAGCGTGGAAGAGGAGGAGAACAACCTGACCGCGGGAGAGGACAGCAGGAGAAGGGAAAATACATTGTGGCCTTCCATCACAGTGAGGAGAGGACTGGAGGAGACTCACTGTGATGGATGTTTCTTTGATGGATGTTTCTTTTTTTGTGTGTTTTTGGGGTTGTGTAATTTTAATGCCTATTTAATGCTTTTATTGTTGGACTGTGGGTGACTGAATTTCGTCCAATATTGGATGACAAATAAAGCTATCTTGAATCTTGAGTGTCGAGCCCGAAGAGGAGGAAGAGGACCAGGGATAGGCCGATCGGCAGCAGAGGCCGAGCAGCAGCAAGAGCTGGGCCAGGCGCTGGGCACTGGGAGCCACACGGACCAGGCCAAGGCTCTGCTCGGCGGCTCCAGCCACGAGGTGTTGATTTCCAAGTGGACATGGAGCCCGGCTGATGGAGATGGCGAGTGGGAAGAAGGGCTGGAGAGCCAGCAGGAGCGGCAAGGGGCCGAAGGGCCACAGGAAGCGAGGCACAGACAAACAACTGGCCATACTGCCAACTCTTCTGGAGCATCAGTTACTTAAAATGTTTATAAGGAGATAACAGGGAATTTGAACTTTCAACCATTCAAAACAATTGTTCTTCATTCAGTCTCTGCCATATCTACTCTTGTAGTTTCTGCTTTTGTGCTTCAGTTTAGGGAGGTGCTGCTGATGAAATATCGGGGAGTTGCAGTAGCTGGTGCACTAAGTGGCCACAGTGCTGTTATGGTGGATGAGTTGCCAATCAACAGTATCCTTCCCTGAAAAAAAGACACAAAGTGTTGCAGACATTCAGCAGGTCAGGCAGTATCTCTGGAGAACATGGATCGGTGAGAGTTCAGGTTGGGTACCTTCTTCAGACCATTCAAGGAAGGATACCCTCAAACCATTCAGGTTATATTTCCTTGAATGGTTTCACACTTCTTGAATGTTGGAACTGCAGTCACACGGATGTCTTACAACCAATGGTTTACTTGCTGCAAACCACCCAGCTTGTAACTCTCTTTTGTACCTGTGTTTGTTTAGTACTTCTGGCCTGCATTTTACTATTTGTTTATTGCGAGTGAGGGATTTGATGATGCTGATGGAAAGGTAGTAGGTCTGTTTGTTGGAAATTGCCTCTTACTCTGCCCTTTTGTACTCTGGGCAGAAATTGATGACTTTGTTTGATAATAAAGCACATATGCAGTAAATGTACTTGGCAACAACAATATACATATACAATATACATTTTAAGTTTATGCTAATTTTGAGGAACATTTATTCTGCCTTTGTAGAATAGATAATAGAAATAGATGTGTATTTGCAATAAAAGGAATGTGTTCCCAAAAAGACAATACAATACAATACAATACAATATATCTTTATTGTCATTGTACAGGGGTACAACGAGATTGGGAATGCGCCTCCCATACGATGCAATAATTTAATTAATTTTAACAACAACAACCCAACGAAACAAATTGTAACAGTTTTAAGACAGAATAAAGTGCAAGTAGATCTGTGCCGGATCACTGTGCGTTTTGACCATCCGGCTCAGCCCGGGTGGCCGCCATTGGTGGAGCGGGAGCACATGGCCGCTGGCTGGGTGAGTTCACGTGGGGCGCAGGGCGTTAACATCACACTTTGTTCCTTATTTGGGAGTTAAGTAAAGACTTAATAAAACGTTATTTTTGATAAAACATTGGACCTATTTTTCAAAGGTGGAATGATTTAAATGAATGCCAATGATTGGTATTTGCATTGTAATTTAATGCAATAACTTGTTCCATGTTTAATATCTTGATAGAACAGTAGGCTACACCCTGGTGATAGTATGCTGTCTAAGACCAGATATCCGCCTCATTGATTATTAATTAAGTTTGAGAGCAATCATTTGTGGTTATGGAATACGGTGCTTGAAAATGTCACGAAAGCAGATGAAATACCCATGTTCAAAATATATTGGAAAACACATTGATAAATTTGTAGGGTTGCAGGTATTTGATGGGTGATGGTGAAACAAACCAGTGCAACCAATTGGTAATCAAAAGACAAAACATCTGCAGATGCTGGACAGCTGTATAAGATTCAGAAATGCTGCAAATACTTTATGGAATACGTTTTGTCACCTCCTCACTCCCAAATAAGGGACAAAGGGTGATGTTAACGCCCTGCGCCCCACGTGAACTCACCCAGCCAGCGGCCATGTGCTCAGGCTCCACCAATGGCGGCCACCCGGGCTGGGAGGCGGGTTGCTAGGCTACATCCATTAGGCAGCGCCCGGGCCTCCGGACATAGACTATCCAGAGCTAAAATGTTGGAAACCTAGAGTGTCGGGACCTAAACAGTCAGGCCCTACAGCGTCGGGGTCCACAGCGTCCAGGCCTACACCACCCCCTCCGGGCCTAATACGGTATCACGGGGCAAGGGCGGTCCAGTACGGGACCAACCAATTTAGCCCAAAATACGGGATGTCCCGGCTAATACGGGACAGTTGGCAACCCTAGTGACAAGCCACAGTGAAATTCTTTGCTTGCATAGGGGGATTGCATGGCAGGCAAGGTCACGACCCCTGACCCGTACTGTTGCCACGCAACGCCTACGTACACGCCATGTACTGAAGGCAGTCACTTACAGTGCAGCCCTCATTGCTTAGTCTTTTTCTTCTATTTTATGTTTGGAACGACTTCTGTTGTGGAACAATTTTCCAGTCTTAATGAGAGTGTTGCAGTTGAATGTTGCGGCTGCAGTTTGCAGCAGCTCAGCTTCACCCGTCTTCTCCCATCAGCGCGTCTCCGGCTCCCTCCAGGCGCTCCGAGTGTTCCGACACCTCTCCCCATTCCTGTCCTCCTCGCTCCTCCAGGCTCGGCGCCCCTGCTCCGCGCCTTGCTTCCAGCAGCTCTTCGACCCCTCGCCGCTCCTGATGGCCCTCCAGCCCTTCTCCCCGCTCGCCAACTCCGTCAGCCGGCGTCCGCTTCCACTTGACCGGCGCTCAACACCTCGTGGCTGGGGCCGCCGAGCAGAGCCGTGGCCTTATCCTCCGCCTCGGGTCCCAGCGCCCGGCCCAGCTCTCGCTGCTGCTTGGCCTCCGCTGCCGATCGGCCTCTCCCCAGTTCTCTTCCTCCTCCTCTTCGGGCTCGACACTCCGCTCCTCCTCATCTTCCACCGCCTCCTCTTCCAAGGCCATCGAGCCCTTCCTCCCTGGGCCCTTCGCCCTCAGACGGGTCGCCGACCTCCAGCGCTGCCTGCTTCTGGCCCTGCAGACTTCCAGGCCCCTCGGCTCGGGTTCTTCCCGCTGCTCCTCTCCCAGCTCGCTCAATCCCGTTCTTTCCTCCTCCTCCTCTTCTTCTCCTTTTGCTCTCCTGCTTCCCTTCCCGGCCATGTTTCCCCTTGTCCCGCCAGCTGGCCAGACATCTTCCCAGCTGCTTCTTGCGTCCGCAGACATGGCAGCCCTTCTCCTGGTTCCTCTTCCTCCGCTAGATCCTCCAGCCTCTTCCTTATTTTTTACAGCACAAAAATTGGATTTTTGACGTTTTTTTCAAGGTAAGAATGTACCTGTTGGATGTGTTGGTAATATATGCTGGAAACTGCCATGTCCTCCAGATGGCTTGAGCGACTATGTGCGTCATCTTACGTGCAATTTCCCTAATTGCATCCAATGGCATTTCCCCACAGATCAGAGGCTGATGTAAATGAAGAGATCCAATTAGCCCCCTGTGAGAATGTGGTCAATTGCCCGGTCATGATAGGGAGGAGAATATGTCGGCAGCAATCTTTAAACACCCCACAGTTCTCGGCGGTGCTCCAGACCAGGTCCCGCTTTATTCATTGAGGTGCGCCCCGACCTCGAGAGTCCGACCCCAGTCCGACTCGCTCCAGCCTTGAGGTTCCGTCCTTGGCCGATTCGCTCCGAATTTGATGTTCCGACTCGGCCCGACTCGCTCCGACTTCGACGCTCCGACGGCCGGGACTCCTTCCTCGAGGGACCCCGACCGTCGGGACTTCGCGCCGGATCTGTAGGCCTGTGGGGTGTTCTCCGTCGTGTGGCCGGCGAGTTGGGCCTGCTTGCATGCTGTGTCTTTGGAGCTGCGAGGTTATCTCAGCAACTGCTAAATCAGTGCTGTTATTTGCAACCTCGTAGAATGACTGCAGTCAGACAGGACATCCAGCACAACCTGATAAATGAGAGTGACAT
Organism: Rhinoraja longicauda; assembly: GCF_053455715.1. NCBI lineage: Eukaryota > Metazoa > Chordata > Chondrichthyes > Rajiformes > Arhynchobatidae > Rhinoraja > Rhinoraja longicauda. The sequence goes on from NW_027601599.1 coordinate 65,815, forward strand.
TTACACTAGATACTCGATATGGATCATGTGCAGGCAAATCAGCTTCGTTCATCTTGGCATCGTTGGGCACAGATATTGTGGGCATATTCCTGCTCTGTGGTGTTCTCTGCTCTAAGTTTAATGACTGCAGCAGTTTATGGCGAGTCTGGAGGCTTGTACTTTGTTAAAGAAGTTTATTGCAGCAGCAATATTCGATTACAAAGGATAACAAACGAGATTACAGACAACCATTAACTCAAACTGTTCACATCGAAGTTCTCTTCCCACTGACTGGTTTTGGGCGCCAAAACCACCACGTGACCTTGCTGGCCAATCCGAGGGTTTGACTCTCAGGACTAATCCCTATGGTCGCTACATGACCCCCCCCAGAACCCGAGGTACGGAACCTAGCAGGGAGCCGGATTTCGCGACCAGAACGAGTAAGGAGAGGGTCTGCAGGAACCACAGGAGCAGGGGGTCCCGGATCAGGGGGAATTGCAGGAGGCCGGCCCCGTCGAGGCGGTTGATCGACCAGGACAGGGCGGTCCTGATCCAAGTGTGCAGATTTGAGCCTGGACACAGAGACGAGCTCACTCCTGCCCCCAACATCCAAGGTGAAGGTGACCGTCCCTTTAGGCAAGACGCGGAACGGCCCTTCATAGACCCTCTGCAACGGGGAACGATGGGTATCTCTACGCAGAAACACAAATTCACAGTCCTTCAAGGCAGGCGGTTCATGCACCATGGAACACCCGTGACGCGAAGTAGGAACCAGAGCCAGGGAACCCACTCGCGCCCGGAGTGATGCTAAAACCGACAGAACCGAGGGCTGCTGACCAGAGGACTCTGGAAGGAAATCCCTGGGCACTCTGAGTGGCGAGCCATATACCAGTTCCGTGGACGAAGTTCCGAGATCCTGCTTAGGAGCAGTACGGATGCCCAAAAGGACCCAGGGGAGCTGGTCTACCCAGTCAGGGCCGTCCAGCCACGCACTGAGGGCCGCCTTAAGTTGCCTGTGAAACCTCTCCACGAGCCCATTAGCCTGTGGGTGGTACGCCGTGGACTGCTGCAACCGGGAACCGTACAGCTCCGCCAGCGTAGCCCAAAGGGCAGAGGTGAACTGGGACCCCCGGTCAGTGGAAATGACGGACTGAACACCGAAACGGGCCACCCAATGGAGGGCCAGGGCACGGGCACAAGAGGCGGCGGAGGTGTTGGACAACGGGAAGGCCTCCGGCCAACGGGTAAATCGGTCAACCACCATGAGTAGGTGAGTGTAGCCCCTGGAGGAAGGTAAAGGCCCCACTAAATCAACATGAATATGGAAAAAACGGATCGAAGGGACCGCAAACTCCTGCACCGGAGGTTGGACATGCCGGAGAACTTTTGCGGTCTGGCAGGGAACACAGGAACGGGCCCAAGCGGCTACTTGCTTCCGCAGGCCATGCCACACAAACCTAGCGGCTACTAAGGCAGAGCTGGAGCAAATGGACGGGCAAGCTCCTGCAAGCCACTTGGGCCAACTTCAACCCCGAAGTGGTGGACTGGTATGCTGAGGCAGTGTCTGCCAGGCGCTGTGCCTACGCAAGCTCCTGGAAATCCACCTCGCATCCCACCGCTGAAATTGGGGAAATGGCTGGCCTGGACAGGGCATCAGCAACGGCATTAAGCTTACCCGCGACGTGGCGGACATCGGTGGTAAACTCGGAGATGGCAGTCAGGAGCCGCTGCTGGCGGGCCGACCATGGGTCGGACACTTTCGAAAAAGCAAAAGTCAATGGTTTGTGGTCAGTAAAGGACACAAATGGGTGGCCTTCTAGAAAATACCTAAAGTGGCGGACAGCTAAATAGAGAGCCAGAAGCTCTCGGTCAAAGGCGCTATATTTCAGCTCAGCCGGATTAAGCTGTCGGCTGACAAAAGCCAAGGGCTGCTAACTGCCATCTACATGCTGTTCCAAAACCCCTCCCACCGCCACGTCCGACGCATCGACCGTCAGGGCCGTGGGGGCGGAGGCGCTTGGGTGGACGAGCATGGTGACGTCTGCCAGAGTCGCTTTAGTTGCCTCAAAGGCCGTCTCAGCGGCCGCGGACCACTCCAACTCGACAGGTTTGCCTGCGAGACACTGGAAGAGCGGACGCATGATCCGTGCCGCTGCCGGTACGAACCTATGGTAGAAATTCACCATACCCACGAACTCCTGCAACCCCTTTACCGTGGTGGGCCACGGGAAGGCACGCACAGCCTCCACTTTTTCGGGCAAAGGAGTGGGGCCGGCTGAGGTGATCTGGTGTCCTAAGAAATCAATAGAGTGGAGGCCAAATTGACACTTGGAGGGGTGGATGATGAGCCCGTGGCCTTGAAGCCGCCGGAACACGGTCCGTAAATGGACCAGGTGTTCCTGCTCCGAGCGACTGGCAACCAGGATATCATCCAAATAAATGAAAACAAAAGACAATTCCTGACCAACATGGTCCATAAGCCGCTGGAAAGCCTGTGCCGCGTTTTTCAAACCGAAAGGCATACACAACCATTCGAACAACCCGAACGGGGTGATCGTGGCAGTCTTCGGCACGTCTTCCGGATGCACAAGACCCGCACCAAATCAATTTTAGAGAATACCATGGCACCTTCCAGCCTAGACGAGAAGTCTTGGATGTGCGGTATGGGGTAGCGGTCTGCCGTGGTGATGGCGTTAAGGCGCCGGTAATCTCCACATGGTCTCCACCCCCCAGATGCTTTGGAGACCATATGCAACGGAGAGGCCCACGGGCTGTCGGACTGACGGACAATGCCCATTTGTTCCATCTTCTGAAATTTTTCATGCGCTACCATCAGTTTGTCCGGTGGCAACCTCCGGGCCCGAGCGAAAACGGGGGGCCCCTCAGTGGAAATGTAATGGACAACGCCGTGCTTTGCAAAAGGGGCGTCGAAACGCTGAACGAGCAGCTCCGGAAACTCAACCAGGACCTCAGCATACGGGTCGGAGGCCGCGACAACGGCCTGGACAGTCGGGCTGGGCGGGGTGGCAGGCGGTGGAGCAGCGGGCTCATCGCTGCTAGCGGAGGGTCGAAGGCCTTTACCTCGGACATCGGCTACTAGCAAAAAGGCCCAGAGGAAATCTGCGCCCAGGATCGCCTGACCGACTTCCGCGACGATAAATGACCATTCGTACGTGCGGGTGGCTAAAGACAGAGACATTGCCCGCGTACCATACGTGCGGATGGGGCTACCGTTGACCGCGATGAGGGTAGGCCTCTCTTACCCGATCGAGCTTCGAGATCGGTCGGCAGTACGATGCTGACTATGGCTCCCGTGTCGACCAAGAACTCTGTGCCTGTGAATCGATCTCTGACGTAGAGGCGTCTGTACTGGCCAATCGCAACTGCCGAGGCATTTCCCGAGAAAGTGCAAGGTGAGCGGCAGTTGCGGGCTTCTCCACCCCATCTCAGATGATAATAACACCAGCCGCGCTTGTGCGGATCTTTTTGTCGGGGTTTCGGAGAAATGGCGGGAGTCGCGGCGCCATCTTGGTGCCGCTGCGGGCTGCCCGATGGTGCCGAAACCCTGTTGATCGAACTGTGTTTTTTCGATTTCGACGCCATGAGCATATCGGCTTTCTCCGCATATGCCAAGGGGTCCTTAAAAGAACAATCCGTGAGCATAAGCCTAACATCTTCTGGAAGTTGCTCCCGGAATGCCTGCTCGAACATGAGGCAATCCTTGTGCTCACCTGCCAGCGCCAACATTTCGGCCATGAGGGTGGACGGCAGACGATCTCCGAGATCCGGTAGGTGCATAAGCCTCTCAGTTCGATCATGCCTACTGAACCCGAAGGTTCGGAGCATGAGTACCTTCAAAGCCTCGTACTTGCCATCTGCAGGAGGGGAGGTGATGAACTGCATCACCCGCGCGGACATCTCAGGCGGTAGAGCGCTGACCAGGTAATAATACTTTGTCTCATCCACCGAGATGTTTCTCAGGTGGAACTACGCTTCAGCATGGGCAAACTAAAGGTGTGGTTGATGCGCCCAAAACGGAGGAGGATGAACGCTGACCGCGTTTAGCTGCGGTACGCCGGGCGTTAGAACCAAAGCAGGGGCGTCGTTTCCCTCCATGGTAGATGATCGGCTAGATCACGTTGGGGTCACCAATATGGCGAGTCTGGAGGCTTGTACTTTGTTAAAGAAGTTTATTGCGGCCGCAATATTCGATTACAAAGGATAACAAATGAGATTACAGACAACCATTAACCCAAACTGTTCACATCGAAGTTCTCTTCCCACTGACTGGTTTTGGGCGCCAAAACCACCATGTGACCTTGCTGGCCAATCCGAGGGTTCGACTCTCAGGACCAATCCCTATGGTGACTACAAGTTCAAGGAGGCATCTCACCTTTACTGTTTCAAAGTATGGTACCCTTCTGATGATGCCCGGCTTACAAAAGGGAGATGTGAGGGGCAATTTGCAACAAACTGGTTGATTCTAAAGCTCTTCAATAATTTGTAATACCACAAATCAAGAGTGCATGGAATACTCTGCACTTATGAGAGTAACGGCAGCTGCAATATTCAAGAAGTGTGAAGCCATTCAGGGAAAGATGCTCTAAATGGTTTGAGGGTATCCTTCCTTGAACGGACTGAAGAAGGTTCCTGACCAGAACTCTCGCCTATCCGTTCTCCAGAGATGCTGTTTGACCTGCTGAGTGTCTGCAACCCTTTGTTTCTTTTTTTCATAGAAGGATACCATTGATTGGCACCTTGTCCACCATAACATCACTGTGGCCACATTGCACCATATAAAGCAACTCCCCAAGATTTCTTCAGCAGCACCTCCCTGAACAGAAGCACAAAGGCAGCAAGTACAACAATAGATGTGGCAAAGACTGAATGAATAATTGTTATGAATGGTTTAAAGTTCAAATCCCCTGTTATTTCCTTATCAACATTTAAAATGACTGATTCCCCAAAAGAATTGACAGTTCAACAACTATTGTAAAAACAAACTATTTTCACCCCTATTTGTCTGACAGATTTAATTCAATGCACCGCATGCCTCCAACCAATCTACATGCGGTATTTTGGTAATGCACAAGATTAAATTATAACACCCAGTTTAATTTTATTATCACCCTGATCTTCACACTGCCTAAATTGTATGGTACATTCCACTGGGATCAGTGCTGGGAACACTATCTGTTCAGACACAAATGAGCTGACATTTAAGGAGTTACTAAATTAAGATTGTGAAACTGTAAGAATGTACTGTATAAAAATCTAATAAGATAATACTGGAACTGTAAAGTTACAATCATCATGGAAATCAAGCACACTTTCGAGCCAGCACCGCCATTCAATACGATCATGGTTGATCATCCAAATTTAATACCCCGGTCCTGCTTTTTCCCCATATCCCTTGATTCCGTTAGTGCTGAAAGAACTCAATGGGTCAGGCAGCAAACGCAGTGAAGAAAGCTAATGGCCTTCATAACAAGAGGATTTCAGTATAGGAGTAAAGAGGTTTTTCTGCAGTTGTAGAGGGCCTTGGTAAGACCACATCTGGAGTATTGTGTACAGTTTTGGTCTCCTAATTTGAGGAAGGACATCCTTGTAATTGAGGCAGTGTAGCGTTCACGAGATTGATCCCTGGGATGGTGGGACTGTTATATGAGGAAAGATTGAAAAGACGAGGCTTGTAAAGACAAGGCTTGTAAAGACTGGAGTTTAGAAGGATGAAAGGGGATCTTATAGAGACATATAAAATTATAAAAGGAATGGACAAGCTAAATGCAGGAAAGATGTTCCCAATGTTGGGGGAGTCCAGAACCAGGGGCCACAGTCTTAGAATAAAGGGGAGGCCATTTAAAACTGAGGTAAGAAGGAACTCTTTCACCCAGAGAGTTGTGAATTTGTGGAATTCTCTGCCACAGAAGGCAGTAGAGGCCAAATCACTAGATGAATTTAAGAGAGAGTTAGATAGAGCCCTGGGGGCTAGTGGAATGAAGGGATATGGGGAGAAGTTGGGCACAGGTTACTGATTGTGGATGATCAGCCATGATCACAATGAATGGCGGTGCTGGCTCGAAGGGCCGAATGGCCATCTCCTGCACCTATTTTTGATGTTTCTATGTTTCTATGAGTGATTAAGTATTGCACGGAAGGTTGTCACTTTGGGCCGAGCAGGAATGATGGTGGAACAGCAATGGCAGGAATTTCTGGGCATAATCCAAAAGATGCAGGATTGTTCCATTCCAAAGAGGAAGAAAAATTATAAGGGGAGTAAGAGGCAACCGTGGCTGACAAGGGAAGCTAGAGATGGAATAAAACTAAAAGAAAAGATGTAAAAGATAGCAAAGAGTAGCGGGAAGCCAGAGGATTGGACAACTTTCAAGGACAACAGAAGAGAGCAAAAAGGGCAATACGGGCTAAAAAGATGAGATACGAAGTGAAGCTGGCCAAGAATATAAAGAAGGACAGAAAGCTTCTTTAGGTATGGATCGCGGGGCTTGGGTCGGCCCGCCGCGGACATTTCACCGTCCAGCGCGGCCTGAAATAGGCCGCGGGATTTTTCTCTGCTGGGCGAGGGCTTCAATGTCGGGAGCCACGACCGCTCCGACGTGCAGCGGCAGCGGCAGTGTGTTCGCCCGCACCGGATCGCGGGGCTTGGGTCGGCCCGATGCGGACCTTTCACCGTCCGGAGCGGCTGCAACCACAACAGCCTGACCGCGGGAGAAGACGGCAGGAAAAGGGAAAAGACATTCTGGCCTTCCATCACAGTGAGGAGGGGACTGGAGGAGACTCACTGTGATGGATGTTTCTTTTTTTTGTGTGTTGGTTGGGGTTGTGTAATTTGCTTATTTTATTGCTTTTATTGTTGGACTGTGGGTGACTAAATTTCGTCCAAAAAACTTGTTTTTTGGATGACAAATAAAGATATCTTGAATCTTGAATCTTGGAGAGAAAAAAATTAGTAAAGATAAATGTGGGACCTTTGAAGGCAGAAAAGGGTGAAATTATTATGGGTAACAGGGAAATGGCGGAAGATTTGAACAGTTACTTCGGATCTGTCTTCACTAAGAAAGACACAAACTCCCAGAGGCACTAGTAGACAGAGAATCAAGGGAGACAGAGATAATGATCAAGGGAGACATGATAGAGGTAAATGCTCATATTTTCTTCAAGTTAAAGTTTGACCGATCAATAATATCTCTTTTTTGAAATTGTGTGAGTTTTTTTCATCAACAGCAACGAGACATTGAGAGGCAGTGAGGAGCAGAAGGGAACTAGAGAAGTGATGAGAAATAACTGAACGTCGGGGATCAACGAGAAAGAACGCAGCACAGAAACTGACAGGTTAGTAAAAAAGCATTTTGATTGAGATTTATTTTATTTCAAACAGAAAAATGTTATTTTGATCTAATGCTTCCGTGTTGATTAATAAATAGTATTTTATTTAGAAGTTTATAAATATATACATCCTGATGTATATCTATCTCTTTTTTACATCATGAAAATAGGAGGGAGCAAACGCGTCACAGCATGGTCTAGGAAGGAACGCCACAAAGAGACATCGAGAGGCGGTGAGGAGCAGAAGGGAACAAAAGAGGCGCAAATAAATAACTGAATGTGTCGTGGATCAATGAGAAAGAATGCCAAACAGAAATTGACAAGTTACTGAAATCAATCTCATCTTTAATGTTCAAATTGTTGTTATAGTTTGTTATTCACATTTTAAACTTTAATAAATCCCTTCTCCACTTGCTGTGCCCGTCAGCCGCCCATGCGCAGTAATACCTCCGTGTTCGACGTCACAATGGAAACCCGATGGGCAGGAATGGCTGCGCTGCCGGAGAGCCCCTAAGAATGGAGGGGGGGGGGATAAGGGGGGGACGGAGTGAGTGAGGGGGGGGAGGTGGGAGGGGAAGGGGGAGTGAGTGGGGCGAGGGGGGGTTGAGTGGGCGAGGGGAGGGTGCTAGACCAATGAAGAAAAAAAGCCATTGTAGGAGCCATTTATGCTTAATTCAATTACTGTCATTGTGTTGTGGCTATTTTTTAATGTTTCTAGTTTATGTCTTTTTTGCCTGCTTGTGGGTGTGACTTAATGCGTAATGGGGAGTGTCTAGATGGGAGGAGGCTAGTGTGTCGACAGAGGTTGTGGGTCAGTTTTAGACTCGGAGGATGGTGAGCATACAGTTCTTTACCACGCGCTCGTACCATGTGCTCGCACCGGTTATATTTGTAAGAACCATATGGTAATAACTGCAAGATTTCTAGATATTGTTAGAAGAAGAAATAGTTGATAAAGTACGGAAACTGATGAATTACTCTATGATTTGTGCTACTTTAATAAAAACCAATTAATGAAGAAAAGAAGTTTGGAAGATTCGTTTTGTCATATCAGGGTGCGACGTGTGCATAAGCTATAACTACATTTCATCCCCGAGAAGTAATGGCTATCAAAGTGGGATTTCGAGATATATAGAAACTGCCATTACATTAGAGTAAAGAACTTGCTCTGAAGGAATTAGAGTAAAGAACTTGCTCTGAATGGACTAAAGTAGAAGGAATTTAAGAAAGACGTGTTCTACAAGCAAAATCCGATTCTACAGTGGAATTGAAGAGGAAGCTGAATCTCTGCCAGAGATTGGAGCTGAAATCCTGGAACAAAGTACCTGCCGGTTGAAGGCAAATTGACACGGTCTACACCTGGATCATCGGAAGATTGAAAACTTCATTGACCGGGTACCGTGAGTAGATGACTGTTTAGTCGTAATTTGAAGTTAAGAAGTTTAAAAAACTTAAAAGTGTGTGGAAAATTTCTGCAGAAGTACTATTTGACACAAGAAGCTTTTTTTTGCTACGACGAGATAAGGAAACCCAACTCGCAGAGCACGACCTTGAGAATTAATGATGTTATGAACTTCTGCAAGATAAAGTGCTCAGCCAGCGATTGTTTACCATAGGTGCTGGCCGAAGACTTTCAGCCTTGAAATTAATGATGCGTTTTGCAAAAATGCTCATTCTGTTTTTAATTATTCTGGTGTTGCTGGAACAAAGAGATAAGCACCAATTATCATGGATAAATGGATGTCTGAAGCCATGGCTCAAACATTGCACTCTATAATGGAAGGTGCGCTGCAACAAGGTGTAGAGGTGGAAGAAGAGATTACACCTCAGGATAGTGTCTCAAACGTCTCAACGCGAAGATCTAAATGTAAATCCAGTTCTGTAGCCAGTTCAGCTATGAGGGTCTCTGCTCAAATTGAAGTTGAAGCTGAGATGGCTGCTCTCTCGCTAGAAGCTGCTGCCTTAGAAAAAAAAATGAGATTGAGGAACGAGAAGTACAACTGAAAACTCAAGTAGAACAGCTGAAGAGAGAGAAGGAACGGTTGGAAATAGCCACGAAGCTGGCAGCTGCAGAGGCAAGGAGGGACGTACTGGAAGGTCGAAGGTCTAAAGCTAGCTCGAGAGTTTCCCAGAAGAAGGGTTCCTTAAACCAAGAAGGACCTACTAAGTTGGAACAAAAGGCTGAAGCCAACCCACAGCCAGGGCCAGCCTGGTCTCGTGAGGCCGAACTGGCACTGAGTAGGTGGATGGTTGACAAAACTTCAACAAAGCAACCGGGTGCTAGACCGAAGCAACCTACCTTTGGGATGCCTGTTACGGCTCGAGATGAGCCAACCCAATAATCTTTTCAGAGGCCTGCTCATCAGCTACCTACACCCAGACAGAGACAGACAACTGACTATGGGGCTCATGACAAAGTTTACCAGGATCGCCCTGAACCAAGCCAGAGACCTCAAAATGAGTTCTACGAATTAGTAAGGAACCAAACGAGACTCAGCAAGCTCATGGTCCAACAAAATCTTTCTGCTACCTTACCCCCAATGGAAATTCCTAATTATGATGATGATCCCTTACAATATGAGACTTTCATAGCGGCGTTCGAAGAAGGAGTGGAAATGAAAACTACGAGTTACAGAGATCACTTACGATTTCTGGAGCAATACACGAGTGGATACGCCAAGCAGCTTGTTAAGAGTTGCCGATATTTGCCTGCGGATGAGGGCTACCGGAAGGCAAGAGGATTGCTTGAAATGCATTTTGGTGACAAACAGAAGATTGCCAACGCATACATGAAAAAGGCCATTGCTTGGCCAGTTATTAAGGCGGAAGATGTGAGGGCTTTGCATGAGTTTGCGATGTTTCTTAGTGGTTGTTGTAATTCCATGAGAAATAGCAGCCACATGGAAGAGATGAACGTCGTGAGTAATATGAAGGCTATTGTTCTGAAACTGCCCTATAGGCTTAGAGAGAAATGGAGAGACAAAGCTATTTAATTGAAGTCAAATCAACTTTTTTGTTGAGGTACAGGTACAAATAAAATCGTATTTATAAGAGGACTGGACAAGATAGATGCAGGAAAAATGTTCCCAGTGTCCAGAACCAGGGGCCACAGTCTTAGAATAATGGGGAGGCCATTTAAAACTGAGGTGAGAAAAAACTTTTTCACCCAGAGAGTTGTGAATTTGTGGAATTCGCTGCCACAGAGGGCAGTGGAAGCCAAATCACTGGATGGATTTAAGAGAGAGTTAGATAGAGCTCTAGGGGCTAGTGGAATCAAGGGATATGGGGAGAAGGCAGGTACGGGTTATTGATTGGGAACGATCAGCCATGATCACAATGAATGGCCGAATGGCCTCCTCCTGCACCTATTTTCTATGTTTCTATGTTATTTGCAGCAGGATCACAGGCACATGAACCCAGATAAACACACACAAACATTAATTATATATAAATAGCATGAAAAATATGCAAGACAGTAACAAGGAAAATGTCTGCAAAGAAAAAGCAAGGAATTGGATTATCATAAACTAATGCTAATGAATAACTATGGTCAAAGTCTGGTTGTCATTTGAATGGAAAGTGGTTTTGAAGTAAAATTGGCAAGTAGATAATTTGGGGTGTGTAATATACTGCTACCCTAATGTTTGTATTGCCTTTACCACAATGCCCTGTGCCACAGGATACCAACCTGCGAACCATCCACCATGCCCAAGGATTCGTGGAAAGCGCAACTGAATTTTGTTGGGTCAGGAGATTGAACTCAAAATAACCCAAAGTCTCTCAACAGCTGCAAAATGCATGGGGTGATCCAGCTGCAATGCAGTGAAACCTAAACGGCCTTATCCCAAGTTTAGTACCACAAAATCTGATTAAAAATATGTCAGTTATCTAACGTGTGCAATGAATCTGCAACTCCCATTCAATTATACACAGACACTTGCATCAGCTACTACCATCATCTAATGTTCATAGTGTTAAAGCCCGTCCGCACTCTGAAATAACAAACACCGTCAGACACTGACAGTAAAGACACAAACTTATTATGCTAGCGGGAGTGGGAGAGTCACTGCAAGTATGATCACATTCTTGCAGCTCCTCGCGGTCCCACTCAATTATTTTGTGCACCGGCAGTATATTTATAGATGAGTAGTAACGGGTCCAGCTAATCACACAATCAGCACATTTCTGCACCAGTTCTTATTGTCCAGAACAGACTTGTTGTTCTTTGCAGTACTACTTGGTATCGGGGCCTTTCTCATTTAGTCACAACACACTCTGCAGTTATGCAAAACAACCTGTTATACTTTAGCAAGCAATTCTAAGTAAGTAAAACAGGCTCACCACACGCAGCATGCGATCTGTACACATTACCTCTTAAACTCCCATCCTCCTCTACATTCCCCCCTTTTCTCATAACATGATAACCTCATTCAGAGTCCCCTTCACTAACAACTCCTCTGGGGGATCAGGAATTTAAAATGCTCACATAGACATAACAGGGACATTGAACGTACAATCATTCACAGCCATTGTTCTTCATTCAGTCTTTGCCACATTTATTGTTGTACTTGCTGCCCTTGTGCTTCAGATTAGGGAGGTGCTGCTGAATAAATCTTGGGCAGTTGCAGTATATGGTGCGGTGTGACCACAGTGCTGTTGTTGTGGATGAGATGCCAATCGACAGTATCCTTCCCTGAATAGTTTCACACTTCCTTAAGGTTCGAGCTGCAGTCATACAGACAAGTGGAAAGTACTCACTCCACTCTTGATTTATGCTCTTATAAATAGTTGAAGGGTTTTAGAGTTAATTGTTGACTTCCTTGCGACAGGACAACCAGCCTGCTATTTGCCGTTGCATCTCTGTTTGTTTTGTACCGCTGGTCCAGTTTTTACTATTTACCTATTGATGGTGAGGGATCTGACAATGCTAATGGATAGGTTGTTGGGCTATTTGTTGGAAAATGTCAGTCAACCTTCTCGTTTAGAATCTGGGTAGCACCAGTAAAACCAGCATTTATTGCCCACCCCTAAACATCCTTTGCAAAGATCAAAATGAGCTGCCTTCTTGAACTGCTGCAGTCTTAGAACATAGAACACAGAACATAGAACAACACAGCACAGGAACAGTCCCTTCGGCCCACAATATTTGTGCCAAACAAAATGCCAAGATAAACTAATCTCAACTGCTTGCACATGATCAATATCCCTCTACTACATATATATTCATGTGGCTATCTCAAAGCCATCAAAGCTTATCACCAAACACGCAGGACTTGGAGTCAGCACTCAACTCTGCAACTGGATCCTTGACTTTCTGCCCAACAAACCCCAATCAGTGAGGATAGGGGACAAATCATCATTTATGATAATCCTCAACACTGGTGCTCCGCAAGGATGCGCTCCCATTCCCCTTCTTTACTCCTTGAACACCCACAACTTGCAGCCTTGCACAAATCTAATTCAATTGTCAAATTTGCAGATGATACCAACATTGTGGGCCGGATATCAAATAATGATGAGATGGAGTACAGGAAGGAGATTGAGAACCTCGTGTTCTGGTGACGTGACAACTTTCTCTCATTGTCAGCAAGACAAAGGAGATAGTGATCAACTTCATGAAACAAAGTGGAACACATACACCAGATTGCATTGATGGCTCTGAAGTAGAAATGGTTGAAATTTTCAAATTCTTAGTAGTAAATATCACCAACGACTTCTGGACCACCCACATTGAAGCAATGACCAAGAAAGCGCACCAACTTCCAGCTCGCACTGGATACAACAAAGCCAGAGCCGGTCCACCAATAGGAATCCTTCACTTTGTGATTCCTCATTCGCATACAGTCAGCTATTAAACAAGCGTGCACGACACACTTTCCACGCAATGACCATCTCCGACCATGCCAGAATTGGTATCAAAAGGCAGAGCGCTGAAAGAAGGGGCAAAGAATGCAGCCACTAAAAAGAACCATAAAGGTGAAAAGAAACGTAGAAAAATAAGGAGGCAGAGCTACGGTATTTACATCTACAAAGTGCTGAAGCAGGTTCACCCAGATACGGGCATCGCTTCCTCGGCCATGAGTATCATTAACTCTTTCGTCGACGACATCTTCAAGCGCATCGCCTCTGAGGCTTCCCATCTTATCCAGTAAAGCAAACGGCAGTTCATCTCCTCTCGGGAGATCCAGACCTCCATACGCCTTCTACTGCCCGGGGAACTGTCCAAGCATGCTATCTCTGAAGGAACAAAAGCGGTCACCAAATACACCAGCTGCAAATAAAAACCTGCTTCACCACAACCCAATACAAAGGCTCTTTTCAGAGCTACTTAGAAGAACGCGAAAGGACAACCAACACTTTATTTTTTGTGGTTAGCAGAAAGCGGCCAGGATCTCATGAAATAAAACCATGAATACTAGTATCAGATACTAACTCTCCCATCTCCACCCTTTTCCCTCCACAACTCCCTGGTAAACTCATCCTCTTCCCATCCAAACCACCCCCTCCCCAAGTACTTTCCCCTACTAGGCAAGGAGTGGCAACACCTCTCTCAGTACCACCTGTCCCCAGGGACAGTCCATTGAGGCTAGGCAGAGGTTCACTTGCACCTCCTCTAACCTCATCTACTGTACCCATTGTTCAAGGTGTGGACTCTTACAGGCGAGAACAAACATAGACTGGGTGATCGTTTCGCTGAACACCTTTGCTCAGTCTGCCTGGGCCTACCTGATCTCCCAGTTGCCAAACACTTTAATTCTCCATCCCATTCCCTCACTGGCCCTTCTGTCCTTGGCCTCCTCTATTGTCAGAGTGAGGCCAAACGTAAATTAAAGGAACAGCACCTCATATTTTGCTTGGGCAGCTTACCACCCAGTTGTATGAATATTGATTTCTCAAACTTCAAGTAACCCTTGCATCCCCCTTCTCTCCATCCGTCCCTCACGCTAGTCGTTGTACAGGTTTAAATGTTGTCCTGCTGAGTGTCATTGTCTGTAACTCGTTTTCACCTAGCCCACAGCTAACAATGTACTGTTTCCTTTATTATTGTTACTTTTCTGCATATCCTTCATTCATTTGTTGTATATCTCTCTACATCACCGTCTATATCTCTCGTCTCAGTTTTCCCCAACTCAGCCTGAAGAAGGGTCTTGACCCAAAACGTCACCGATTCCTTTGCTCCAGAGATGCTGTCTGACCCATTAAGTTACTCCAGCTTTTTGTGTCTAACTTCGGTTTAAACTAGCATTTGCAGTTCCTTCCTACACTCTGACTCTCACCTGACCATTTGAGATGTTGCATTTTGGGAAGTCATACAGGACTTTCACAATAAATGATAGCCCCCTAGTGAGAGACCTGGGACAGCATGGTGGCGCAGCGGTAGAATTGCTGCCTTACAGCGCCAATGACCCGGGTTCGATCCTGACTACAGCTGCTTGTCTGCAAGGAGTTTGTACATTCTCCTCATGATTTATGTGGGCTTTTGTAAGGGCTAACATTACGAATGCAGCTATGTGGGTTTTATTGCAGGAGTGTAAAAGCTCCAGCTCGGATTATTCCTGGGGCATCCTGTTGTCAGCATAGAAGTGCGGTTTATGGCTGATCATATCCTCTGATATCAGCAACTGGTCTCAAAGCTTTGAAGTGTTAAGAAGAACATCTTGCCATATGGACTGCCCTTTGTTCCCAAGAAAGAATAGGTCACGATGGACACCACGGACACGGAGGTCCCGAAGGACACACAAAGATTTATAGGACATTGTAAACTGGCCAAATAAGGTAGCGATGGAAAAATACTGGCACATGTATTTAGGGTATAAAAGGTGTGTAAATGTAAGCTTTCGGAGAGAGAGACTACACTAGCTTCCTGAGAGTTTCTGAACGCTCCGGTATCTAGGCTCTCTCCCACCTGGGTGAGTAGAATAAAGAGGTTAAATGATTTTGGTTGTCTGACTATTCTGGTAATAGGTCACGAACTACAACATTTGGCGTAGTCGGCAGGATCTTTTTGGCACCATCAACCACGAACGACTAAGACAAGACTAAGAACGAAATGACTAAAACAAGTCCGAAGGGGACAAAGTGCACTTCTCGACCGTTGTTCGAGACCCCGGACATTGACGTCTTTCAGACACTGAAGTCCCTCGTTTGGGGTTGATTTCGTGTTCAACTGAGATTCACAGACGAACCGACAAGGATAAGGATAAGGATAAGGATAAGGATAAGGATAAGGATAAGGATAAGGATAAGGACAAGGATAAGGACAAGGATAAGGACAAGGATAAGGATACGTATTTGGATGGTAAGGGGCGGTCACTCTTGTTGACATTGTTTTGGTCTGGGTAAATTGATCATTTGGTAATATTTATTGGTAACATAATTTCGGATAATTAGATGTCAGACATGTGAGACGGTCTTTGGATAAGAGTGAAGGCGATGCCCCGGTACAACACATGTGTTATTTATCTGCTTCGTTAATGAAAAGGTTGGGAAATGAAGCCTGGCCAGTGGGAGGTACATGGAACATGGGAGGTACATGGGAGGTACATGGAATGTAGAGACTATCAAAGAGGATTAAAGAATGGAAAGAGGCGGTGCAGAAGCGCCATCAGGAGTTGAGGGAGCGAAGTTGGAGGGAAAATGTGATAGGTTGGGAATACCAAAAACATGCGATATTTTGCAAGCGGAATGTAAGGTGTATGATCTAAGACTTGACCGTGCTACCCGAGCTCGAGGTGAATATAAACCCGGTACCAAAGGGATATATCCCGCCCAACAACAACAAAAGTCAGAATCCGAACCACTGGAGTCTATAGCGGCTTTATTAGGTAATCAGGAATCCGAGGGTGATGAGGAACCCTGGACCTGTCCGATCCCCACAGCCTCACGGGCAGAGCCACTGGCTGCGGTGGTGCCAGTCCCGGTTTTACCCTCCCACCAGGATATTCGGGACTACCCCCCGATTATGAGGCAGCATCAGGGAACATGGATGGGTCCCAGATAACCGTTGGTGAAAGGGTTAAGTTGCGCCACGAACAAGAATCCGCACAATCGCCCTGTTTGTCCGAAATCTACTAGAGGGTTTAACACTCCCAAAAACCTTGGCTGTCATTAAATTTAATTCGCATACATCTGCCAAGGATCCCATTTCTTTCGGGAATGCTTTGGCTGACACATTGGCACGCACAGAGGCCCTGACCCCTACCATTTTAGTTTCTTCAGGTGAACAACAGCAGTTTTCTGCAACTACCGCTATGCCCAGTGTTTCAGAACTCTGCCAGCTTCAGGGGGACGCCCCCAAGGCTGAGAGACACCAGTGGAGCCAGGATGGGTGTTCCCCTCGCGAATCTGACTCGCTTTGGGTTACTGCCTCTGGCAAAGTTTGTGTTCCTAACGCGCTTTTACCTGTTTTGTTGCATTATGTGCACTCTCTTACCTATGCTGGTAAGAGGGGAATGTTGGATGTAATAAATGCTACATGGTATCACCCCAAAATACATTGGGGTTTACAAATTGATTTTATTGAATTGCCACGCGTACATAGTTATAAGTATTACTTAGTTATTGTTGATGTGTTTAGCTGATGAATTGAAGCCGAAGGTCTCGATAGGACTTTGACATTCAGTCTGAAATCTCAAACTATATAATGCTTAGCATTGTAAAATAACGTTCATTTTGCTATTGTTACTCCCGCTATTAGGGGAAGTGCACTCAAGATCTAAATGGGATTGTGGTCAATCTGTATTTCCTTCATGACATTTATGTAAAGATGATCAGATGATATGCAGAGGAGGCAATGGCACAATACCCTGGAAGGCAGAAAGAATAGGACCCTGCTCAGGATGGTTTAATAAGTCCAGAGCTAAACAATTGAGAGACCAAGCCTATTGGGTTGTACCCTGCGGACAAGCTTTGTGCCAGTTTAATTTCCAATGCCTGACAGATGAATTTAGTTTTCCATGTAAGAAGCAGCAGCCGTATCAGGGTTGGTCTAGACGAACTCAAGGGTTACATCAGTCGTCCTTATGAGAAGAGATGGATAAGGGACTCTTGCAGTAGAACGCAGGAGAGCTTTCCATGTCCAGCCAACACAGCATGCGCAGTAGAGAAGTATGAAGTACAATGCCCTGAGGGGTGCGGAGAGTATGCAGCAAAAGGACAGTTAATGGTTATTATACATAACCAAGGGAAGGTCAATTTGACCACTAAATGGAACGTAAGCATGACTTGTGAAAGAGGAGATGGAACCGCATGGTTGAGTAATCAAACTGCGTTAAGGGAATGGAGCAGAAAGGGCTGGAACGGCTGGGGGGCAAGTAGCAGCACTTACATTCTGAAGAAAGATGATTGGTTGGTGTGTACCAATGCTACCCAGATAGAAGGAAGGCACCCCCTAGTAATAATTTGGTCAGTACGAGAGACTACCCAGGAAAAATCCAATGTAGGACATTTAAGGCGAATGTATACAACTTGTACCCCAATGGTTAGATCCCCAAATGTGTTAAATTTGATCGTCAGGATAGAATATGAATCCAGGAAGCAGAGTGAATGTAACATTGCTGACATTACAATGGAGGTGTTGGAACTGGAATAGGAACGTTAAATTCCTTCGATATAGAGACCCTACAAAATAAGATACAGACAGTAGGATTGATGGGAGAAGGAATAAAATTACGAAATGCTTGGGATAGAGGATGCAAGAAACGCAATTTTCAGGATGGTTATCTGATGTAATGACTTGGAGACAGAATGAAGAGGTAGAAAAAGAAATGGAAAGGGTAATGCAGAATCAAACGGAGTTAAATTCGAATTACACCCACTGTATGATGAAAGAAATAGTGCCGAGGTTTGGACTACTGTGTACTGTGATATCATGAGACGTCGAGTCATAGAGGGGAGATACATTTCCTCCCGGTGGATGCAACAAGGACTACAAACCATCATGGCTGCCAGCAAAAGACTACAAACCCATAGTCAGCAGGGCTGCCTGCCCTGCGGACACTGATTGCTGCTGACACTGATTGCTGCTGACACTGATTGCTGCTGACACTGATTGCTGCTGACACTGATTGCTGCTGACACTGATTGCTGCTGACACTGATTGCTGCTGACACTGATTGCTGCTGACACTGATTGCTGCTGACACTGATTGCTGCTGACACTGATTGCTGCTGACACTGATTGCTGCTGACACTGATTGCTGCTGACACTGATTGCTGCTGACACTGATTGCTGCTGACACTGATTGCTGCTGACACTGATTGCTGCTGAGACTGATTGCTGCTGAGACTGATTGCTGCTGACACTGATTGCTGCCCAGCTGAATCAGATGAGCTGATTGCCTCAGTGAGAGAGCTAAAAGGGAAGGGAAGCAATGTATTTAAAGAGAGAGACAACGACTGGAGCAGACAGGGAGAGAAGCAGTGTTTGAGTTATATTTTGTAAGAAGACAGCCAGCTACAGTTTTGATTCAACTACCTGTTTTGGTTTTGTGTACCTGTCTGCAAACAATTAAGTTTACCTGTTTTTGGAAAAGACTAAATATATGGAATTTAAGTTTGAAAACAAGAACTTTTCTGTCTTAATTTCCGGCACCCACACCTCCCAACCTTCAAGAGAAAAGCTCCTGACCTCTCAAGACATCACAAAGGTGGAGATGCTGGGGAATCACAGAAAGCTTTTTAAGACTTGGACAGTACAATAGCGAATAACTATGACATCTTGAAGCAGGAAATATTGAGCAGAATAGGACTTACAAAGTTTGGAATGGCTCAGCGTTTCCATAATTGGGGTTTTAGGAATGTCCAACCCCCCCCCATGAACTTATTCGTATTACAAAGAAGTGGCTTGATCCTGATAAAATCTCTGCAGTAGCCATTGTGGAAGCCATTGTTGTGGATCGATATTTACGTGCTCTACCCTATGAGGCAAAAAGGGTTATCGGCCACAGTGCTGCTGTTGCAGCTAGTGCCTTAGTGGATGCAGTTGAACAGTTTCAGGCTACTAATGAAATGCTCCGCATGGGGGAAAAAGAGCAACCTATCGTTCAAGGACGTCAAGCAAATCCTCGGCCACAGCCCCAAAATCCCATACAGGGCAACCCAACCAGACAGGTTAATGTACAGGGATTATATCAGGCTGAACAAAGGAGAAAAATCCTGGACAGGGACACCAGAAGATGCTACAGATGTGGGGAAATGGGTCATATTTCATGGCAATGTGACAAAGTGGATGAATTGATGCCCACTGCAGACTCATCTGGCAGCCAACCCACAAACCTTTATGCTGCCTTGATGGAGGGTGCTGAACACCCAGCTTTTATGTGCCCTGTGAAGCTAAATAACCAAGATGTGGAAGCTTTGCTGGACTCGGCGAGTAATTTCACACTAGTTCACAAATCTTTAATAGATGAAACAGACTTGCTGCAGGAAAAGACCCGACCCGTCTCCTGCGTCCATGGTGACACTCGTGAGTATCCTACTAGTAGTTTGAAGCTAGTCACAACCCAAGGCATATGTGAAGTCAACGCAGGGGTTTTGGATGCCCTGCCAGTCCCACTCTTGATAGGACGAGACTGCCCCCTGTTCCACAGACTCTGGAGGGAAATACAAGAGAGACGATCTAGGGAGACATCACTGCCCAGAGGTAAGAACAAGCATAAGAGAAGCAGTCCTAAGAATAGGTCCAGTGCTAGTTTAACGCCTACTTCTCCTCCAGTAAATGCTCTCCTGGGCGCGGTGGCATCATCCGGTGATACGGGGCCGGCTTCTGAAGGGGAGGGGCCGCAAGGAAACAATTGGCCATCATCAAGTAAGGATTCCACCCGCGCTTTCAGGCCAGTATGGTACTGCTCAGCTCAAAGATCCTACATTGATAAATGCTTTAAAAAATGTTAGAGTACTAGAGGGTGTGGACCAGGGGCCGGGAAGTGGTTTAACTTGCCCTCATTTTGTTATAAACAATGGGCTTCTGTACCAAATGAAAAAAGGGCAAGATGAGGTAACAGAGCAGTTGTTAGTGCCAAAAGCTTTTCGTCTCACAGTGTTACAACTGGCCCATACACACTTGCTCGGGGCACATCTAGGAGTGGAAAAAGCAAAAGACAGAATTCTGCAGAGGTTCTTTTGGCCAGGCATCCACAAAGAAGTTGAAAATTATTGCCGTAGTTGTCCAGAATGCCAGCTCACTGCCCCCCGGCCCTCATTTAGGAATCCCCTTATCCCACTATCAATCATTGAAGTCCCCTTTGAAAGGATTGGGTTAGATATTGTGGGCCCCCTACCCAAAAGTGCTCGGGGGCATCAGTATATTCTGGTCCTGGTTGACTATGCTACCCGTTATCCCGAGGCTGTACCCCTCAGAAAGGCAACTGCCCAGCATATCTCAAATGAACTGTTCCTCCTGTGCAGTAGAGTAGGGATTCCAAAAGAAATATTAACAGACCAGGGGACCCCTTTCATGTCTCGTGTCACCAAGAGCCTGTGCTCCCTCCAAAGGATCAAGCACCTCAGAACATCAGTATACCACCCTCAAACTGACGGTCTGGTAGAGAGGTTCAACAAGACCCTTAATGCCATGCTAAGGAAGTCAATTGAAAAAGATGGGCGCAACTGGGACCAGCTCCTTCCGTACCTGATGTTTGCGGTTAGGGAGATGCCCCAAGCTTCTACAGGCTTCTCACCCTTTGAGCTCCTATACTGTCACAAACCCAGGGGGCTTCTTGACCTAGCTAAAGAAGCATGGGAGAAACAGCCTTGTCCTCACCGCACTGTTATTGAGCATGTGGAGGCCATGAAAGACAGGGTGGCTACTATCTATCCTATTGTCAGAGAACATATGGAAAAAGCTCAAAGGGAACAGCAAGCATCCTATAACCGCCCTGCACAGCCCCGAGAGTTCCAGCCAGGCGACCAGGTTCTGGTGCCCACTGATGAGTGTAAATTTTTAGCCACCTGGCAGGGGCCATACGAAATCATCGAAAAGGTGGGAGAGGTAAACTACAAGGTAAAGCAACCGGGAAGGAGAAAACCAGAACAGACTTACCACGTGAACCTGTTGAAAAAATGGCACCCGGCAGAGGTTCTATTAAGTTGTTTGCCCCCAAAAGAGTCAGGAGCACCACCAAGAGATGACATAAAGGTGGGCCCAGAGCTGTCACCCCAGCAACGTCAAGAGTGCATGGAGCTGGTTGACCGTAACCAAGATGTGTTCTTGGCCAAGCCGGGCACTACACATCTCGCGGTACATGAAATTCGCACTAAGCCTGGCCCACAAGCCCATAAGGAAACAATTAGAGAGGAAGTTAAAAAGATGCTTGAACTAGGAGTTATTGAAGAATCCCATAGTGCCTGGGCAAGCCCAATTGTACTGGTCCCCAAACCTGATACGTCGACTCGTTTCTGCAATGACTTTAGAAAACTAAATGTTAAAGGGCTGGATGGTTTGGAGTTTGTAAAATGTGTGCAGGATAGTTTTTTGCAGCAATACGTAGAGGTGCCTACCAGAGAAGGGGCAGTGTTGGACCTCCTGTTAGGAAATGAGATGGGTCAGGTGACGGAGGTATGTGTTGAGGAGCACTTTGGGTCTAGTGATCATAATGCCATTAGTTTCAATATCATTATGGAGAAGGTCAAATCTGGACCAAGGGTTGAGATTTTGGATTGGAGAAAGGCTAATTTTGAGGAGATGAGAAAGGATTTAAAAGGAGTGAAATGGAAATTGTTGTTTTATGAAAAGGATATAATAGAGAAATGGAGGATATTTAAAGGTGAAATTTTGAGAGTACAGAGTCTTTATGTCCCTGTTCGGTGGAAAGGAAAGAATAATAATTTGAAAGAGCCGTGGTTTTCCAGGGAAATTGGACACTTGGTTCGGAAAAAGAGGGAGATATACAATAAATATAAGCGGCAGGGAGTAAATGAGGTTCTTGAGGAATATAAAGAATGTAAAAGGAATCTTAAAAAGGAAATTAGAAAAGCGAAAAAAAGATATGAGGCTGCTTTGGCAAGTAATGTAAAAGTAAACCCCAAGGGGTTCTACAGATATGTCAATAGCAAAAGGATAGTGAGGGATAAAATTGGTCCATTAGAGAGTCAGAGTGGACAGCTATGTGCTGAGCCAGAAGAAATGGGGGAGATATTAAACAATTTCTTTTCTTCGGTATTTACCGAGGAGAAGGATATTGAATTATGTGAGGTAAACGAAACAAGTAGAGTAGTGATGGAAATTAGGAGGATTAAAGAAGAGGAGGTACGGACACTTTTGAAGAATATAAAAGTGGATAAGTCTCCAGGTCCTGATAGGATATTTCCGAGGACATTGAGGGAAGTTAGTGCAGAAATAGCAGGGGCTATGACAGAAATATTTCAAACGTCATTAGAAACAGGGATGGTGCCGGAAGATTGGCGCATTGCGCATGTTGTGCCTTTGTTTAAAAAAGGTTCTAAAAGTAAACCTAGCAATTATAGACCTATTAGTTTGACGTCTGTGGTGGGAAAATTAATGGAAAAGATACTTAGGGACAATATATATAATTATTTGGATAATCAAGGCCTGATTAGAAACAGTCAACATGGATTTGTGCCTGGAAGGTCATGTTTGACTAATCTTCTTGAATTTTTTGAAGAGGTTACCAGGGAAATTGATAAGGGCAAGGCTGTGGATGTTGTCTATATGGACTTCAGTAAGGCATTTGACAAGGTTCCACATGGAAGGTTGATTAAGAAGGTTAAATCGTTGGGTATTAATAGTGAGGTTGCAAGATGGATTCAACAATGGCTGAATGGGAGATACCAGAGGGTAACGGTTGACAATTGTATGTCAGGTTGGAGGCCAGTGTCTAGTGGAGTGCCCCAAGGATTTGTGTTGGGTCCACTGTTGTTTGTCATTTACATTAATGATCTGGATGATGGTGTGGCAAATTGGATTAGTAAATATGCAGATGATACTAAGATAGGTGGAGTAGTTGATAGTGAGGTAGATTTTCAAAGTCTACAGAGAGACTTGGGCCTTTTGGAAGGGTGGGTTGAAAGATGGCAGATGGAGTTTAATGCTGATAAGTGTGAGGTGCTGCATTTTGGAAGGACAAATCAAAATAGGACGTACAGGGTAAATGGTAGGGAATTGAGGAATGCAGTGGAACAGAGGGATCTGGGAATAACTGTGCATTGTTCCCTGAAGGTGGAATCTCATGTGGATAGGGTGGTGAAGAAGGCGTTTGGTATGCTTGCCTTTATAAATCAGAGCATCGAGTATAGAAGTTGGGATGTAATGTTGAAATTGTACAGGGCATTGGTGAGGCCGAATCTGGAGTATGGTGTGCAGTTCTGGTCACCAAATTATAGGAAGGATGTCGACAAAATGGAGAGGGTACAGAGGAGATTTACTAGAATGTTGCCTGGGTTTCAGCACTTAGGCTACAGAGAGAGGTTGAACAGGTTGGGTCTTTATTCTTTGGAGCGTAGAAGGTTGAGGGGGGACTTGATAGAGGTTTTTAAAATTATGAGAGGGACGGACAGAGTTGACGTGGGTAGGCTTTTCCCTTTGAGAGTGGGGAAGATTCCAACAAGGGGACATAGCTTTAGAATTGAGGGACAAAGGTTTAGGGGTAACATGAGGGGGAACTTCTTTACTCAGAGGGTTGTGGCTGTATGGAGTGGGCTTCCGGTGGAAGTGGTGGAGGCTGGCTCGATTTTATTATTTAAGAGTAAATTGGATAGGTATATGGATAGGAGGGGATTGGAGGGTTATGGTCTGAGTGCAGGTAGATGAGACTAGGTCAGGGAGAATGGTCGGCGTGGACTGGTAGGGCCGGACAGGCCTGTTTCCATGCTGTAGTTGTTATGTGTTATGTGTTATGTGAAGTGTCCAAGTTCAACGCTTACCCCATGCCCCTGGTAGATGAACTAATAGACCGTCTGGGAATGGCTCGCTTCATCACATCCCTTGACCTCACAAAGGGGTACTGGCAAGTGCCGCTTTCCCTAGAATCCCGAGAGAAAACAGCTTTTGCAACAAGTGAAGGGCTTTTCCAGTACACCAAGTTACCATTTGGTCTACACGGAGCGCCTGCCACCTTCCAGCGGCTGATGGACCGGGTCCTGCGGCCCCAAAAAGAATATGCTGCAGCCTATTTAGATGACATAGTGATACATAGCACAGATTGGGAAAGTCATTTGCCCCGAGTACAGAAGGTACTGGATGCTCTTCGTGTAGCAGGTCTCACAGCCAATCCCCGCAAGTGCAGGCTAGCCTATAGTGAAACAGAGTACCTTGGTTACACAATAGGGTGTGGCCTTGTTAAACCTCAAGATGCTAAATTAAGGACCATCCAAGATTGGCCACGACCTGTATCAAAGAGACAAGTAAAAACCTTTATAGGCCTTGTAAATTACTATAGACGCTTTGTTCCCAACTTCACTGATCTAATTGCCCCCCTAACAGATCTGACAACTAAAAGACAGTCCCGAATGGTGAAATGGTCACAGGAAGCAGAGGAGGCTTTCACCAGCCTGAAGAAGGCCTTGTGTTCCCACCCAGTTCTGGCCATCCCAGACTTCAACAAGGAGTTTGTTGTGCGGGTAGATGCCTCAGAGGTGGGTCTTGGGGCGGTACTCTCTCAGATACAGAAGGGTGAGGAGCACCCAATCCTCTACAGTAGCAGAAAGCTTTTGGCCCATGAGAAAAGATACTCTACACCGGAGAAAGAATGTCTGGCAGTTAAGTGGGCCCTTGAAACCCTTCGCTATGACCTTATTGGGCGCAAATTCACTCTACTCACAGACCATGCTCCTTTGCAGTGGATGTCAAGAAATAGAGAAACGAACAGTCGGATAACAAGATGGTTTCTCAGCCTCCAGGCTTTTAACTTCTTGGTTATCCACAGGGCAAGTCGGAAACATGGGAATGCAGATGCCCTTTCCTGAAGAGATGTCCTGTGGGCCTCCTTCCCCAGTCCGGAGGCCTCAAGTCAGGGGAGGGGGAAATGTGATATCATGAGAGGTAGAGTCATAGAGGGGAGATACATTTCCTCCCAGTGGATGCAACAAGGACTATAAACCATCATGGCTGCCAGCAAAAGACTACAAAACCCATAGTCAGCAGGGCTGCCTGCCCTGCTGACACTGATTGCTGCTGACACTGATTGCTGCTGACACTGATTGCTGCTGACACTGATTGCTGCTGACACTGATTGCTGCTGACACTGATTGCTGCTGATACTGATTGCTGCTGACACTGATTGCTGCTGACACTGATTGCTGCTGACACTGATTGCTGCTGACACTGATTGCTGCTGACACTGATTGCTGCTGACACTGATTGCTGCTGATACTGATTGCTGCTGACACTGATTGCTGCTGACACTGATTGCTGCGGACACTGATTGCTGCTGACACTGATTGCTGCTGACACTGATTGCTGCTGAGACTGATTGCTGCTGACACTGATTGCTGCTGACTGATTGCTGCCCAGCTGAATCAGATGAGCTGATTGCCTCAGTGAGAGAGCTAAAAGGGAAGGGAAGCAATGTATTTAAAGAGAGAGACAACGACTGGAGCAGACAGGGAGAGAAGCAGTGTTTGAGTTATATTTTGTAAGAAGACAGCCAGCTACAGTTTTGATTCAACTACCTGTTTTGGTTTTGTGTACCTGTCTGCAAACAATTAAGTTTACCTGTTTTTGGAAAAGACTAAATATATGGAATTTAAGTTTGAAAACAAGAACTTTTCTGTCTTCATTTCCGGCACCCACACCTCCCAACCTTCAAGAGAAAAGCTCCCGACCTCTCAAGACATCACAGTACATTGAGCACTTTGGACAATGGACCCCATTTTACAGCCAAAGTTAATGAGGAAATGTGCAAACAGTTAAACATCCGGCAGCAGTTCCACTGCGTGCACCATCCACAAGCTGCAGGTATAGTGGAACGAGCAAATGGCACACTAAAAAATAAATTGGCCTTGTACTTTTAAAAAAATTGGAGGTTACACGGGAATTTTGTTTTTGTCTTTCAGTCCAGGTATTTTTAAATTCATGTTACAAGTTGACAAAGCTTTTAATCAGGCATAGCAACTTCATGATGAACTATTTTATGGATAACACCTTTCCTTACTCCTATTCCGTGCACGCTTTACTATTGACTTATTTACTGCCTAGTATTGAGAGCGATAACCATTTGCTCGGAGGGAGAGCTGGTGCTTTAGAACACCAGGTCAGCATGTGACAGAGCTGATGTTGTCACCCAAGGATTATGAATGCCAATTTTTTGCAGGAACAAAAACGGTTGATAGCAGCTGTTCTACACACGTCCAGTATTCTGGCTGTTCCACGTGTTCAGGATGTGCATGCAATAATTCAGCATTTCTCATTGAGGTACCCCTTCATGCAGGGATATAACAAAGAAGGAAACTTGAGCACAAGACTGCTGGACTAGTGTAGATGGTCTAAAAGAACTGGGACTCTGTATATTTGGCTTCACATTTCAACATTTGCTTTTTATCTGGATTAATTTAATATTTGAGAATGAATTGAAGATTACAATTGTGCTGGAATTGTGGACCCTTCCCATTTTGTGCTACTTAGTTGATAAATTAGCCTTTGAAACCTATTTACTTGGGTCAGTGGGTACATAAGATATTTAAAGGAGGGGGGTATGAGGAGGTATTTTGATTTTCATTTATTCAATGTCTGAGGACCACATTTAGAAAACCTTTATGCGTATAACCCCTCACCCTACTACAGGATTAACCCCAGCTGAGGTATTATACGGGAAACCACTCCGAACCACTTGGGGGGCAGAGGAAAAGGGGTGCATTAACCTCCAAGAACTGCATGACCTGGATGAGCGTTTAATTGAATATATGAAATTATTAACCCAATCTTTATCAGCCTTGCATTCTCAGGTCCGGGACAACATGAGGCTAAGATGGGGATTGTGGATTATATTGACCCTCGGTAGTCAGATAGAAGGACGAACCTCGGGTCTCCGGCGAATCAATCGTTTCCTCTCTTTATGTCAGACATACGCTTCCCAGGTGGAACGGTCTGCCTGTTGGGTGTGCGCCCCAAGTTCCAACACATGGTTGGATGCCTCTTTACCCGGTCCCCTTCACTCCGAGTTGAAGTCAGGTCTGCCCGGTTCTTTTTGAATTACTCAGAGCCTTGACTCCAATAATTGGTGTACGGATTATGACAACCAATCAGATGACTGTGGATATCAATGTTTTAATGGGTGGTCCTTGAGACCCTATCTTAATCAAACACAGGAGAATTGGCCCCGGATACAAGTTATTTCTCCTCATGACTCTCCAGAAACGGCAATAAATATAACTTATTTCTGTAGAATGGGATTTAGACCAAATGAAGTTGGTCTGTCTGTGGGATTCAGCACATGCACCCATATCAGTACTGCAGGTCCCCCAAGACCTCTTAATGGGACTTACTTAATATGTGGGAGCTGAGCATATGTCTGGTTACCAGGACTTTCGCCACGGTAGATCAGGGATCCTATGAGACCTGGACAGGGTGCTGTTATCTAGCTTTTGTAATCCCACATTTACGAATTATAAATCATCCTCCACAGCATCCAGAGTGGTGCTCTAAACGAACTGTATCAGGAGTTGAGAGGTTTTTGTGGATAATATTTCAGGCGGGAACTGAAATTAGAAACTTAGCTAGTGCCCTGGAACAATTAGCAAATTGTACTGCTGATGGACTGTACGAGACTCAGGAACAAATAGGCCAGTTAACAACTGAAATGATGGCCCTGCGTCTTGTCGCTCTCCAGATTCGTATGGCCCTAGATTTCCTGCTAACCGAGAAAGGGGACACCTGTGCTTTGATAGGGCAAGAATGTTGTACATTTGTACCAGATGTATCCTCTAATATCACCAATATCGCGGGGCATGTGAAGGAGGTTATAGAAAGAGCGTTTAGCTTTTGAGCCCTCTGAAGGGGGAGCTGTGAACTGTTTATGCATGTGCTGTTATGTTTGTGTGCTATTGTATGTCCGTTCTTAGTACCTGAACCGATGTACAGCACTTTGGTCAATGTGGGTTGTTTTTAAATGTGTTATACAAATAAAATTGACTTGACTTGACTAGGAAAATAGGGGCAGATCAAATTAATGCTTCAGGGTGGATTGGTTTGGTTCAGGATATTCGTGGGGGCCGATTCTGCATTATGGCAGTATCATTGTGTTAATTGTTGTGATTCTGTTAAATCTGGTATTGCTTCGGTCCATGTATACACCAAATATTTGTCATTCGGCCACTTTAAAAGACTGTGATTAAAGCATAATCAAAGAGGGGATGTAAGGGCTAACATTACTAATGCAGCTATGTGGGTTTTATTGCAGGAGTGTAAAAGCTCCAGCTCGGATTATTCCTGGGGCATCCTGTTGTCAGCATGGAAGTGCGGTTTATGGCTGATCGTATCCTCTGATATCAGCAACTGGCCTCAAAGCTTTGAAGTGTTAAGAAGAACATCTTGCCATATGGACTGCCCTTTGTTCCCAAGAAAGAAGAGGTCACGATGGACACCACGGACACGGAGGTCCCGAAGGACACACAAAGATTTATAGGACATTGTAAACTGCCCATATAAGGCAGCGATGGAAAAATACTGGCACATGTATTTAGGGTATAAAAGGTGTGTAAATGTAAGCTTTCGGAGAGAGAGACTACACTAGCTTCCTGAGCGTTTCTGAACGCTCCGGTATCTAGGCTCTCTCCCACCTGGGTGAGTAGAATAAAGAGGTTAAATGATTTTGGTTGTCTGACTATTCTGTTAATAGGTCACGAACTACAACACTTTCTCCAGGAGCTCCGCTTCCTCTCACACTCCAAAGATGTACAGGTTTGTAGGTTAATTGTCTTGGTAAAATTGTACATTTGTGCAGGAGTGTTAATGTGCGGGGATCAATGAGCGAAGGGCCTGTATCCACTCTGTATCTCTGAAATAAACTAAATTTAATCACATTATTGAGAATTAACTTTTGATTTTTGCATGTATTGAAATAATTTACTTTTAAAAGCAATTACAATATAAAAACAATTAAATTTATTTACATTCTTGAATAGCAACATGATAAAATCTTGCTCTAATTACTGAGTGCCAAGGAATCATACAGCATTGAAACAGGTCATTTGGCCCATCTTGTCCATCTGCGTTAATCGAAACTGCCCACGTTTGTCCAGTCTCTCGAAACCTTTACTCTCTATGTACCTGTTCAAGTGTAGGGAGGTACAGAGAGAGAGGTAGAGAGAGACCGAGGTAGAGAGGAGGGAGGTAGAAACAGGGAGGGAGGCACAGAATGAGGGAGGTAGAAAGAGGGAGGGAGGTAGAGAGGGAGGTAAAGAGGGAGATCGAGAGGGACGGAGAGAGTGTTTAGTAACTGGTAGGTTAGGTAGGTAGGTTATCTAACTGGTTAGATCAGGTAGGTTTAGGAGTACTGAGCAGAGGTGTTCAGTTATAGGAATCCACACCTGGAACAGCAGATACAGCAGATGAGATGTAAGTGAACCACTTTCTCACCTGAAAAGACTGTTGGGGTCATTGGACCGATCGAGGGAGGAGGTATAGGGAAAGATGTTGCATCTCCTGTGGTTGCAAGGCAAAGTATCTGGGGAGGGGGTGGTTTGGGTGAGAAGGGACAATTTAACCAGGGAGTTGCGGAGGTCTCTGCTGAATGCGGTGGAGATGGGTAGATGTGGCTAGTGATGGGATCCTGTTGGAGGTGCCGAAAATATTGGAAGATTATGTGCTGTATACGATGGTAGATGGGGTGAAAGGTGAGGACTAGGGGGATTCTGCCCCTGTTGTGACTGGGGGGAGGAGGAGCCAGAGCGGAGTTGCGGGATATCGAGGAGATCGTAGTGATAGCTTCATCTCTGATGCAAGAGGGAAACCCCCATTCCCTAAAGAATGAGGACATCTGAGATGTCCTGGTATGGAACACATCATCTTGGGCACAGATGCAGTGCAGGCAGGGGAATTGGGAGTAGGGGACAGTCTTTGCAGGAGGCAGGGTGGGAAAAATTACAACCGACATAGCTATGAGCATCAGTAGATTTATAATAGATGTCAGTTGATAGTCTATCTCCTGTGATGGAGACGGTGAGACCAAGAAACAATAGGGATATGTCAGAGATGATCCAAGTGAATTTAAGTGCAGGATGGAAATTAGTTGTGAAGTTAATCTAGTCAGTGAGTTCTGCATGGGTGCCCCAGTGCAGTCATCAATATCGCAGAGATATTCAGGAATAGGGCCAGTGTACACCTGGAACAGGGATTGCTCGACGTACCCTATAAAGAGGCAAATATAGCTGGGGCCCCATACCAATGGCCATGGCTGCACCTTGGATCTGGAGGAAGTAGGAAGAGTCAGATAAGTTGTTAAGAGTGAGGACCAGCTCTGCTAGGAAGAGGAGAGTGTCGTAGCCAAATCATCCAATATGTCCTGTTTTTATTTCTATAATTGATTCACGTGCTCACTTTAACATTGTCCCAAAGTTGCTTTTACCTTAAAAGCAAACCGTGATGTTCAAAATACTGTACAAGCGATTCTCTATCGAGCATGGCTCAAGTTCACATTTATTCACGCTTTATGATTATATTAATAGCGGAAATATCGCAATACAACTGTTTTTCTTAACATTTGAGCGCAGAAATGTTGTGGCTCTGAAATGTGCATTTTCGTTCAAAGCTTCTATTTTCACGCATTGTAGCAGCCAGTTGTAGCGGCCAGTTTCTCATCTATATCAATTAGCTCCCAACCTGCCACTTGCATTGTTGTTGTTGATGTTGTTGTGCTATCAGCGATAAGCGTAATGACTCGAACAAATAATAACAGAGATCCTCCTTGACGTTTAATAGTTAGTCGTCTTTATTTGAAGGTGCAATAAACATATTGGCATATCTCTTGTCATCAACTGGTTATTAATTGCTAGGTAAAATTCCGTATCTTTTCAGTCTATGCGATCGATACGGATTGCCAGATATAACTTTGTGGTTTGTATTAATCTTGGCTAATAAATCTTTTGGCAGAGCCTCTGGCTGACCCTCTGTCAGCACATCCTTGGCTCACACCCCTCTCTTCTCAGCACGTACCCAACTGCCCATACTCTAGCTCCACCCAGCCCCTAGGTAAGCATTGCAATAACATCTTTAGTGTCCAAACTACAGCAGGATACAAGGTAATGATATTAATAAGCAAAAATAACTAATAAATGCTAAATGGCTCCTACACACCGGCCCCTAATTGTTATAAGTGTATAGCGCAACAATTATTAATACAAAAAAAGTGGAGCCAAAGAAAAAAAAACTCCATACATAATCAAAGCATGCACTATACATTGGCGTCTGATGTATTACAGTAGTTAATCAACAAAATCATCAGTCCATGTTAAGTCAAATATCAGCTTCCAGTAGCAGACATATCTTGGTTAACGGTCCCTCCAAGATATTGTTCTTGGTCTGCAGCCCAACTGCCGCATGTGCCCAAGTGCGTCCGGTATGGTCTCCAATATTTTGCTTATCGGCCAGGAGTTTTCAGTCTCCTTCTTTTCCAGTTTAAGAAGTGGTCTGTCGTTAGTCCTCCGGCTTCATCTGCGGAATTGTCTTTTGTACTAACATTTCTCTATTGCGGTACGTCAGTAACATCCCTCACGAAAGCAATTCTGTTAGCTAGATACGTCTGAAAACGTTTGCTTTCGTTGTTGATGTTGTTGTGCTATCAGTCCAGAAACCTGATTTGTCCAGCTGAAGCTGTAATTCTTTTCGCAGCATTACATTGACTTTAACAGCTAACACTATAGCTGCAAGTTCCATTCTGGGAATCGTCATTTGTTTTAATGATGCCACTCTGGCCTTACCCATTACAAATGCAACATGCACTTTCTTATTGTGATTTTCCAGTCTCAGATATGAAACAGTGCCGTAACCACTTTCACTTGCGTCAGAAAAGTGATGCAGCTGTGCAGATTTAATTCGACCAAAGTTTATAGTCGAACTCCGCAACCTTGTCAAGATCCGTGAGCCATCCTGTCTACTTGTGATGGAAAGTTTGGGGTCTATCGTCATCCCAACCAAGCTTCTCCTTGCAGAGTTCCTGCATAATCAACTTCGCAGGCAGAGTAAATGGTGCTAGAAATCCTGTCGGATGCATCGGTTTCCATGCATCAGTATAATCCTAGTGCTCTCTCCATCGGCAGATTGTCCTGATCCAAGTCCAACCCCTTGATCTCTTTAGCCCTATTTGCTTGAGGAATGGATGTTAGTACAGCACGGCTATTACTGATCCACTTCAATAGTGTCAATCCTCCCATTTGGCAGATGTCAGTCAGGTTTTTTTACCATCCGGACTGTTTCTAGTTCCAAAGGCATGGACTTCAAACAGTCATCCACATAGAATGTTCTTCGCTGTGTCTATCACCTCTTTCGAAAAGTGTGATCCGTTGGCCTCAGCAGCTTTTCTCAATGCAAAGTTTGCATAACTTGGTGATGACACGGCGCCGAAAAGATGTACTTTCATCCGGTATTCCACAAGACCTTGCTGCACATCACCATCAGGCCACCACAGAAATCGCAGATAGTCAACATGCTTTTCCGATACCTTGACCTGATGAAACATTGCTTTAATATCCGCCATCAAAGCAACCGGCTCTTGCCTGAATCTGATGAGAACTCCAATGAGTGAGTTAGTTAGGTCTGGACCTTATAGCAGCTGACAGTTAAGTGATGTTTCCTCAAAGACTGCCGCACAGTCAAAGACCACACTTATGGTTCCTTTCTTCTAGTGATACACCCCGTGATGAGTGATGTACCAGAGTTTCCCATCATTACGGTTCAGCTGGTCCATTGGTACCCTTTCGGCATAATCACTATTGATCATTTCCGTGAGGAAAGATGTGTATTCACTGCAAAACTTTTTATCCTTATTAAACTTGCTTTTCAAGCTCTGGATACGCTGCTCTGCAATGCAATGCTGGTATTAGGCATGCTGGTATTTTCGTGCTTGAAAGGTAAGTCCAGACAATAATGTTCATCTATCATCCTTGCCGAACGATTCATAATATCCATGAACTTTACCTCTTCTCTTGACATTTCTTCCTTGTCATTGCTGGATTCTTCATTGAAGTCATGGTTGTATTGTTTGACATTCCTCCAGATTAACAATGGATATTCGATTATCAACTTTTCCAATGCTGTTGTCATGGTCCTCTCTACTTAGACCACAAACAATGCATCCCAACAAGGTTTTCATGGCAAATGGTCCATCCTCTTTGCTGTGGACCACTTCCCAAGGTTCCAATACCTTGGAAGCATTAGCTCCAATGAGTGTCAATACCAGAGTCTATTTCAGTTATCTTGATATTCTTCAAATAAGGCCATTGCTCCAGGTCTTCCTGTTTAGGAATACTTAACTGTGAAACAGGAATGGTCTTACTGGTAAGCATGTCTGGTAGTTGAACAAAATCATTGCTATCCAGACCAGATATTTCCAAACCTGAAATAACACAACTGGTTATAGACCTCTTGATTCATGGTATGCAGGGTAAACTTCTTCCTTTGTCCTGAGACTTACAGTCTTCTTACCAAGCTTTCGGTACAGGAAGTAACTGAACTTCCACAATCCAAGAAAGTGTACGTTTGCAACATTGTGCTCCCATTGTAGCTCTTCATTTGCACTGGTATGATTCAGAAGATGCAAGTTTCTTCACCGGCCTCGATATGCCCACACATCGGAGAAAGAGGAGTGGCGTCACTCTGGCTCGCCTTTTCCTTGGCTGGTTGCTCAGGTTTCCCTTCTTTGTCCTTCTGTTCAAAATGAAGTATCTCAGGATGCTCTCCTTTGCATACAGCACAAGTCATACGATTCTTGCAATTTCTGCTCATATGACCTTCTTGCAAACATCCAAAACAAATTCTATTCTCTTTTATAAATTCTCCTCTCCTTTAGTTCCTTCTTTTTGATCTGCCAACACTTCTCCAGTGTGTGACCCCTCATGTTGCAGAACAGACAAGAATCTCGCTGCTTGGCGATAGGTGAGTCAGCTTTCTCTCCTTTAGTTGTCAGGTTCCCTTGGGCCTGTTCTTCCATGGCTTCGGCAGCCATAGCAAAACTGCTTTTGGTCGTCCTCGGCTTCTCTCTTGACTTACCGAAGTTAGGGTCTTTAGCAGCTGCTGGTGGAATATCAGCAATATTCCCCCAAAGTGGATTTGTCAGTATCTCCACTTGTACCTCTATGAAGTTTTCCAAGTCGGGAAACGCAGGCGAATGTTTCTCGGTTCTTTAGATTTCATATGACCAATCTCTCCACCTTTTCTCTGAGCTTGTAAGGCAGCTTTCGAAGAATGGTCATCATATTGGAATGAACGTTCATTTCATCCATGTATTTAAGCTGCTGCATCGCATTGCAACAACCTTTGAGGAATAATGAGAACGCTTGTAAAGCCTTTATATCACCTGGCTTGATGATTGGCCAGGCCAATGCTTTGGATATATAAGCAGCGACAATCTTCTGTTCATTGCCAAAATGTTCTTCAAGCAATCTTCTTGCCTCCTTATAGCTCTGGTCGGGATGCAAATGTTGACAGCTACGAATTAATTCTCTGGCTAGTCCTCTCGTATATTGTTCCAGAAAATGATAACGATCACTTTCATCATCAGTCTTTCTTTCTACTCCTCTCTCAAATGCCTTGATAAAAGGTTGATATTGCAAGGGATCACCACCATTCACAGGAATGTCTCTGGCCGGCAGGGTAGAAGAAAGATTTTGTTTAGCCAGAAGTTCAGTCGCTAAACTTTGCTTCCGTAATAGCTCACATAAATAACGTTGGTCTCCATCATGACGTTCCGGGGATTTAGCGCGAGCACGTCCCTGCTCATCCCTCGGTTCATGAAATCTTGTCTTCATTCCTTGATGAGGATGTGGTGTAAAGTGTGCCGTACCACTAGCTTTTACCAATGGTCTCCAGGTAGTTTGCTTTGGTCTAACAACCTGTGGCTCCCATTCAGGCCAGGGTTCAGTCGCGGTTTGTTCCCGTCCAACTGGCAACTGGCTTAGGACAGCTCCTCGTCCTGAATAAGAACTCATCCTATCGGATCCTATCGAGCTGCTTCTTGATCTTGGAGCACTAAGTACACTTAGTTTTGTCTTGGCTGCTGCTATTTTAGACTCCAACTCCAATAGTTCTTTCTCTCTTTTCAATTGATCACTCCTCTTCTTGTAATCTAATTGTCTTCTCATCCGTTCTTCGTCTTCTTTCCTCCATTCTTCTTCTTTTTCTTTCAGTTGTCCTTCTAGCTTCTCAATCTCGTGCTTCCTTTCCATGAAAGCAGCATGTTCAGCAAGAACAGCCAGTTCCAACTCAGCCTCCTTACGAACAGAAAGCGTCGAAGATGCATGAGATTTGATGCTCAACTTAGAGGTCGAAATATTTGAAGCACTATCTCCAGGTTTGATGGAGTCTGCGTCATTGCCACCCTCGCATAAGGCGCCCTCAACATTGGAGGGTGCGGCCTCATGACCTTCTTTGCTTAGCCATTCAACATCTTGGATTAATCCATCAAAATTTTCGACCACCTGCTGCATCCATTTCTCTTGCGCATCCTGGTCTTCTGGTGCTAACTGTAGCTCTCTCAATGTTCCATGGATACTGTAGATTTCGTCCTTGATGTTCTTAAGTTGATCCAGATTGAGCTCCACCTCTGCCTTCTTTCCTGATTTTATTAGCTCTTTGATGCTTTCCATGGTTTTCACAGTCATCTTATATTTACGTTTTTTCAGCTTCTCATTGTGGTTGCCAATCTGAGTAAGCTTACTGGCCCTTTTTGTCACTTGAGGCCGTGTTCCTCTATCGCCACCTTGTGACTGTTATGGGAATAGCGCACCCGGTGGTGCAGTACCGGGGATATATTACCCATGAGGCAGTAGCCGAGGAGATCCTGAATTTAAATGGCTGAACCCAAGACTCGAGTGTAAAGCCTCTGTTAATTAGTTGTGTAGCTGTAATGGAGCAGGTTACAGAAAAGAAACACACTAACAAAACATGGTGTCAGAAGTGGGATGACAGGGAGTGTTTCAAATGCCATCAGAAAGATCATTTCGCCTCACAATGCACGGAAAATAGTCGGCGTGCACGGAGAATGGTCGGCGTGGACTGGTAGGGCCGGACAGGCCTGTTTCCATGCTGTAGTTGTTATATAAAAGCAGGGGCAGCAGAAGAAAGAAAAGAAAGGGAAAAAACCTGTGCATGCAGTGGTGGAAGTGAAGAGTTCCAGTGATGAGTATGATGACAGTCAAGAGGATGATGAAATTCACACAATGGAACTGCAACCAGATGCAGTAAAAGCAGAAAGTGTGCACAGGGTGGAGGAGACTCAATTCCCAAAGAAAATCTTTGCGACCATGATGCTGAAAAGGAAGGAAGTAAAATTCCAGGTGGACAGTGGAGCCACATGTAACATCATTCCCAAGATGTATACAAAGGATGTGGATGAAACCGAGCAAGTATTGTCCATGTACAACAATACGACAGTGGTGCCTCTTGCGAAAAGCAAGGTGAGACTGGTGAACCCAAAGAATGGAAGGAAATACAAAGTAGAGTTTGTAGTCCTGGAGGAAGACTGCATTCCAATCCTGGGAAGCGGGGCAGCCCAGCAGATGGGGCTCATCTCAGTGTGTACAGAGAACATAATGACACTGAATGGCAGTGAAATCCCTCTGAACAAGGAAAGATTGATAGCGGAATATGCCGATGTGTTTGAAGGGACAGGTAAATTTGAGGGCAACTACCATCTGCTGGTAGCTGCCAGCATAACGCCGGTGATCCATCCACCACGAAGAGTCCCTGTAGCCTTACGGAGTAAGCTGAAAGAGCAGTTAGGCAGACTAACAGAAGCGGAAATAATTGCCCCAGTAGAGACCCACACACCATGGATATCCAGCCTTGTGTGTGTAGAAAAGCCCAATGGGAAGTTGAGAGTGTGTTTAGACCCGAGAGATCTGAACAAGGGGCTTAAAAGAAGTCATTACCCAATGACGATGATCGAAGATGTCCTCACCGACCTGAATGATGCCACGGTCTTTAGCACGTTTGATGCCAAGAATGGGTTTTGGCATGTGGAACTGGATGATGAGAGTTCTCAGCTTATGACATTTAACACACCATATGGTAGATATAGGTGGAGACGCATGCCGTTTGGTCTGTCCATGGCCCCTGAGGAGTTCCAGCGACGACAGAACCAAGTGCTGGAGGGCCTGGAAGGAGTGAGGTCTGTTGCAGACGACATCCTAGTGTTTGGGAAAGGAAAAACGGCAGAGGAAGCAGAAAGAAACCATGACAGGAAGGTTAAAGCTCTGATGGAGAGATGTCGTGACCGTCACCTGAAGCTGAACATAGAGAAGGCAAAGCTGAAGGTGAAGGAAGTCACTTTCATAGGACATAGAGTCTCTGCTGCAGGACTGAAACCAGATCCAGGGAAGGTAGAACCAGTGGTACAGATGCCTCACCCAAAGGATGTCCAAGGAGTTCAGCGATTTATTGGCTTTGTTAACTACTTGAGCAAATTCCTTCCTGGATTAAGCGACCTTTGTGAACCACTACGCAAGCTGACGCAGAAGGATGTAGTTTGGTGATGGACACAGGTGCATGAACATAAAGAAGCTAGCAACTGCCGTGCCAGTACTCAGCTACTATGATCCATCCAAGGAGCTGACAGTACAGGCCGACGCATCAGAAACTGGACGGTGCGGCGCTGATGCAGGAGGGCCATCCAGTTGCCTATGCCAGCAGGGCCCTGACAGATGCGGAGACCAGATATGCACAAATAGAAAAAGAATTGCTGGCAGTGATGTTTGGTCTAGAGTGGTTCCATGTGTACACATATGGAAGGCCAGTGAATGTGCAGTCAGACCATAAGCCACTGGAGATAATCACCACAAAACCACTTCATCGTGCACCAAAGAGAATGCAGAGGATGCTGGTGAGGATGCAGTCCTATGATGTGACAATAAGATACAGACCAGGGAAGGAGATGCAGCTTGCAGACACACTGAACAGAGTATATATTCAGACGGGCAAGACTGACAAGACCATGAGAGAACTGGAGACTGTAAACCTGGCAAGGCACATCCCAATAGCACAGCCTCTGCTAAATGGTATAAAGAATGCAACAAAAACAGATGAGACTATGCAGAAACTGCAAGAGGTGATCAAACGAGGCTGGCCAGAGAACAAGAAGGATGTTGACCCAGAACTTATCTCCTATTTCCATGTGAGGGACAAGCTGAGTGTTGGAGATGGCCTCATATTTAGGGGAGAGAGAGCCAGGAGATGTGACATGCCCGCACGAGTACATCCCTAAAGCCAGGAGACGTGACATGCTCACACGAGTACATGATTCCCACATTGGTGTGAATGGCTGTCTAAGAAGGGCAAGAGAATGTCTGCACTGGCCTGGAATGAGTGCAGAAATCAAGGACTTCGTACAGCAATGTGAGACATGTCAAGCTCAAGGGAAAGAGCAACCAAAAGAAACACTGCATTCCCATGAAATTCCAGAGAGGCCATGGGCGAAGGTGGGTGCAGATTTGTTCAACTTGGATGGAAGGAACTATTTGGTTACCGTGGACTATTTCTCAGGATATTGGGAAATAGACTATCCAGAGAAAACACTGGCAGTGAATGTCATCCATAAAATCAAAGGCCAGTTCGCAAGATATGGAATACCAGATCAGCTCATCACAGATAATGGGCCACAGTTCACAGCTGAGTTCAAGAGATTTACCAAGAAGTGGCAGTTTGAACATACGAGCACATCACCCTATTATCCACAGAGTAATGGAAAGGTGGAGAGCAGTGTGAAAGTTGCGAAGTCATTGCTGAGGAAGGCTAAGGCTGCCTTACCTGAGCATACTAGCTTTTCGCAACACACCAACACCTGGCATGAGTAGCAGTCCAGTTCAAAGATTGATGAACAGACGTACCAGGACCATTCTACCGTCTACTCAGAGGCTGCTCAAACCTGAAATTCAGAAAAAAGTAGGAGATGAGTTGAGAGCAGCTAGAGACAGACAAGCAGACTACTACAACAGAAGATCTCAAGATCTGATTCCCTGAAAGCTGGTGATCCAGTTCGAGTGAAGCCAACCGATGATCGACATCAGTCCTGGAGGAAGGCTGTGGTTGTAGGCCGTGTTGCGCAAACCAGATCTTATGAAGTCAGAACCGAGGACGGCGTCATCTATCGTCGGAATCGGCGGCATCTGAGGAAGACCAACGAGCTATGTCATCGTGCTGATGTTGACCTGGATGACCTGGTGACGTTGCCTGAAACGGAGCGAGACCATCTGAGGAAGACCAACGAGCCATTTCATCACGTTGATGTTGACCTAGATGACCTGGTGACGTTGCCTGAAACGGAGCGAGAAAATCGACCTATGAGCCGACCACCGGTCCCCAGGGAGCATCAAACCCTGACAACAAGATCTGGTAGATGCGTTCGAAAACCACGCTATCTGCAGGATTATGTGCCCAAATAAGGATAGGGCCTGTACAGGTAGTTAAGTATAGATATAAAGGCTATTAGGTTATGTTTAAAAAGTTAATGTTATATTTTCAGTTATAGTTTGATATGCATTGTTTAATGTAGAAGTAGTGG